>NW_024400724.1:22500-24454 GCF_905171765.1 Bufo bufo | reverse complement strand
ATATATATATATATAGAGAGAGGAGAGCGGAGCCTGCACTGGATGTGTATATATATATATATATAGAGAGAGGAGAGCGGAGCCTGCACTGGATGTGTATATATATATATATATATAGAGAGAGGAGAGAGGAGCCTGTACTGGATGTATATATATATAGAGAGAGAGAGGAGAGCGGAGCCTGCACTGGATGTATATATATATATATAGAGAGAGGAGAGCGGAGCCTGCACTGGATGTGTATATATATAGAGAGAGAGAGGAGAGCGGAGCCTGCACTGGATGTATATATATATATAGAGAGAGGAGAGGAGAGCGGAGCCTGCACTGGATGTATATATATATATATAGAGAGAGGAGAGCGGAGCCTGCACTGGATGTATATATATATAGAGAGAGAGGAGAGCGGAGCCTGTACTGGATGTATATATATATAGAGAGAGAGAGAGGTGAGCGGAGCCTGCACTGGATGTATATATATATATAGAGAGAGGAGAGGAGAGCGGAGCCTGCACTGGATGTATATATATATATATAGAGAGAGGAGAGCGGAGCCTGCACTGGATGTATATATATATAGAGAGAGAGAGAGGAGAGCGGAGCCTGCACTGGATGTATATATATATAGAGAGAGAGAGGAGAGCGGAGCCTGCACTGGATGTATATATATATATATAGAGAGAGGAGAGCGGAGCCTGCACTGTGTATATATATATATATATAGAGAGAGGAGAGAGGAGCCTGTACTGGATGTATATATATATATAGAGAGAGGAGAGGAGAGCGGAGCCTGCACTGGATGTATATATATATATATAGAGAGAGGAGAGCGGAGCCTGCACTGGATGTATATATATATAGAGAGAGAGGAGAGCGGAGCCTGTACTGGATGTATATATATATATATAGAGAGAGGAGAGCGGAGCCTGCACTGGATGTATATATATATAGAGAGAGAGAGAGGAGAGCGGAGCCTGCACTGGATGTATATATATATATATATATATAGAGAGAGGAGAGGAGAGCGGAGCCTGCACTGGATGTATATATATATATATATAGAGAGAGGAGAGCGGAGCCTGTACTGGATGTATATATATATATATAGAGAGAGGAGAGAGAGGAGAGCGGAGCCTGCACTGGATGTATATATATATAGAGAGAGAGAGGAGAGCGGAGCCTGCACTGGATGTATATATATATATATAGAGAGAGGAGAGAGAGGAGAGCGGAGCCTGCACTGGATGTATATATATATAGAGAGAGAGAGAGGAGAGCGGAGCCTGCACTGGATGTGTATATATATATATAGAGAGAGGAGAGAGAGGAGAGCGGAGCCTGCACTGGATGTGTATATATATATATATAGAGAGAGAGAGGAGAGCGGAGCCTGCACTGGATGTATATATATATATAGAGAGAGAGGAGAGAGAGGAGAGCGGAGCCTGCACTGGATGTATATATATATAGAGAGAGAGAGAGGAGAGCGGAGCCTGCACTGGATGTGTATATATATATAGAGAGAGAGAGGAGAGCGGAGCCTGCACTGGATGTATATATATATATAGAGAGAGAGAGAGAGGAGAGCGGAGCCTGCACTGGATGTATATATATATATATAGAGAGAGGAGAGAGAGGAGAGCGGAGCCTGCACTGGATGTATATATATATATATAGAGAGAGAGAGAGGAGAGCGGAGCCTGCACTGGATGTATATATATATATAGAGAGAGGAGAGAGAGGAGAGCGGAGCCTGCACTGGATGTATATATATATATATAGAGAGAGGAGAGCGGAGCCTGTACTGGATGTATATATATATATAGAGAGGAGAGCGGAGCCTGCACTGGATGTATATATATATATATATATATAGAGAGGAGAGCGGAGCCTGTACTGGATGTGTATATATATATATATAGAGAGAGAGGAGAGCGGAGCCTGCACTGGATGT
>NW_024400724.1:0-17500 GCF_905171765.1 Bufo bufo | reverse complement strand
AGCCTGCACTGGATGTATATATATATATAGAGAGAGAGGAGAGCGGAGCCTGCACTGGATGTATATATATATATATATATATAGAGAGGAGAGCGGAGCCTGCACTGGATGTATATATATATATAGAGAGAGAGGAGAGCGGAGCCTGCACTGGATGTGTATATATATATATATAGAGAGAGAGAGGAGAGCGGAGCCTGCACTGGATGTATATATATATATATAGAGAGAGAGAGGAGAGCGGAGCCTGTACTGGATGTATATATATATATAGAGAGAGAGGAGAGCGGAGCCTGCACTGGATGTATATATATATATAGAGAGAGAGGAGAGCGGAGCCTGCACTGTATGTATATATATATATATATAGAGAGAGAGAGGAGAGCGGAGCCTGCACTGGATGTATATATATATATAGAGAGAGAGGAGAGCGGAGCCTGCACTGGATGTATATATATATATAGAGAGAGAGAGAGGAGAGCGGAGCCTGCACTGGATGTATATATATATAGAGAGAGGAGAGAGAGGAGAGCGGAGCCTGCACTGGATGTATATATATATATATATAGAGAGAGGAGAGCGGAGCCTGCACTGGATGTGTATATATATATATATAGAGAGAGGAGAGCGGAGCCTGCACTGTATGTATATATATATATATATAGAGAGAGAGAGGAGAGCGGAGCCTGCACTGGATGTGTATATATATATATAGAGAGAGAGAGAGAGAGGAGAGCGGAGCCTGCACTGGATGTGTATATATATATAGAGAGAGAGAGAGAGGAGAGCGGAGCCTGCACTGGATGTGTATATATATAGAGAGAGGAGAGCGGAGCCTGCACTGGATGTATATATATATATAGAGAGAGGAGAGCGGAGCCTGCACTGTATGTATATATATATATATAGAGAGAGGAGAGGAGAGCGGAGCCTGCACTGGATGTGTATATATATATATATATAGAGAGAGAGAGAGAGGAGAGCGGAGCCTGCACTGGATGTGTATATATATAGAGAGAGGAGAGCGGAGCCTGCACTGGATGTATATATATATATAGAGAGAGGAGAGCGGAGCCTGCACTGTATGTATATATATATATAGAGAGAGAGGAGAGGAGAGCGGAGCCTGCACTGGATGTGTATATATATATATAGAGAGAGAGAGGAGAGCGGAGCCTGCACTGTGTGTATATATATATATAGAGAGAGGAGAGGAGAGCGGAGCCTGCACTGGATGTGTATATATATATAGAGAGAGAGGAGAGCGGAGCCTGCACTGTATGTATATATATATATAGAGAGAGAGGAGAGCGGAGCCTGCACTGGATGTATATATATATATAGAGAGAGGAGAGGAGAGCGGAGCCTGCACTGGATGTATATATATATATATATATAGAGAGAGGAGAGGAGAGCGGAGCCTGCACTGGATGTGTATATATATATATATAGAGAGAGGAGAGCGGAGCCTGCACTGTATGTATATATATATATAGAGAGAGGAGAGCGGAGCCTGTACTGGATGTGTATATATATATATATATAGAGAGAGGAGAGCGGAGCCTGCACTGGATGTGTATATATATATATAGAGAGAGAGGAGAGCGGAGCCTGCACTGGATGTATATATATATAGAGAGGAGAGCGGAGCCTGCACTGGATGTGTATATATATATATATAGAGAGAGAGGAGAGCGGAGCCTGTACTGGATGTGTATATATATATATAGAGAGAGAGGAGAGCGGAGCCTGCACTGGATGTATATATATATATATATATAGAGAGAGAGGAGAGCGGAGCCTGCACTGGATGTATATATATATATAGAGAGAGAGAGGAGAGCGGAGCCTGCACTGGATGTATATATATATATATATATATAGAGAGAGAGGAGAGCGGAGCCTGTACTGGATGTATATATATATATATATAGAGAGAGAGGAGAGCGGAGCCTGCACTGGATGTATATATATAGAGAGAGAGAGAGAGGAGAGCGGAGCCTGCACTGGATGTGTATATATATATATATAGAGAGAGGAGAGCGGAGCCTGCACTGTATGTATATATATATATATATAGAGAGAGAGAGGAGAGCGGAGCCTGCACTGGATGTGTATATATATATATAGAGAGAGAGAGAGAGGAGAGCGGAGCCTGCACTGGATGTGTATATATATATATAGAGAGAGAGAGAGAGGAGAGCGGAGCCTGCACTGGATGTGTATATATATAGAGAGAGGAGAGCGGAGCCTGCACTGGATGTATATATATATATAGAGAGAGGAGAGCGGAGCCTGCACTGTATGTATATATATATATATAGAGAGAGGAGAGGAGAGCGGAGCCTGCACTGGATGTGTATATATATATATATATAGAGAGAGAGAGAGAGGAGAGCGGAGCCTGCACTGGATGTGTATATATATAGAGAGAGGAGAGCGGAGCCTGCACTGGATGTATATATATATATAGAGAGAGGAGAGCGGAGCCTGCACTGTATGTATATATATATATATAGAGAGAGGAGAGGAGAGCGGAGCCTGCACTGGATGTGTATATATATATATAGAGAGAGAGAGGAGAGCGGAGCCTGCACTGTGTGTATATATATATATAGAGAGAGGAGAGGAGAGCGGAGCCTGCACTGGATGTGTATATATATATAGAGAGAGAGGAGAGCGGAGCCTGCACTGTATGTATATATATATATAGAGAGAGAGGAGAGCGGAGCCTGCACTGGATGTATATATATATATAGAGAGAGGAGAGGAGAGCGGAGCCTGCACTGGATGTATATATATATATATATATAGAGAGAGGAGAGGAGAGCGGAGCCTGCACTGGATGTGTATATATATATATATAGAGAGAGGAGAGCGGAGCCTGCACTGTATGTATATATATATATAGAGAGAGGAGAGCGGAGCCTGTACTGGATGTGTATATATATATATATATAGAGAGAGGAGAGCGGAGCCTGCACTGGATGTGTATATATATATATAGAGAGAGAGGAGAGCGGAGCCTGCACTGGATGTATATATATATATATATATAGAGAGGAGAGCGGAGCCTGCACTGGATGTGTATATATATATATATAGAGAGAGAGGAGAGCGGAGCCTGTACTGGATGTGTATATATATATATAGAGAGAGAGGAAAGCGGAGCCTGCACTGGATGTATATATATATATATATATAGAGAGAGAGGAGAGCGGAGCCTGCACTGGATGTATATATATATATAGAGAGAGAGAGGAGAGCGGAGCCTGCACTGGATGTATATATATATATATATATATAGAGAGAGAGGAGAGCGGAGCCTGTACTGGATGTATATATATATATATATAGAGAGAGAGGAGAGCGGAGCCTGCACTGGATGTATATATATAGAGAGAGAGAGAGAGGAGAGCGGAGCCTGCACTGGATGTGTATATATATATATATAGAGAGAGGAGAGCGGAGCCTGCACTGTATGTATATATATATATATATAGAGAGAGAGAGGAGAGCGGAGCCTGCACTGGATGTGTATATATATATATAGAGAGAGAGAGAGAGGAGAGCGGAGCCTGCACTGGATGTGTATATATATATATAGAGAGAGAGAGAGAGGAGAGCGGAGCCTGCACTGGATGTGTATATATATAGAGAGAGGAGAGCGGAGCCTGCACTGGATGTATATATATATATAGAGAGAGGAGAGCGGAGCCTGCACTGTATGTATATATATATATATAGAGAGAGGAGAGGAGAGCGGAGCCTGCACTGGATGTGTATATATATATATATAGAGAGAGAGAGAGAGGAGAGCGGAGCCTGCACTGGATGTGTATATATATAGAGAGAGGAGAGCGGAGCCTGCACTGGATGTATATATATATATAGAGAGAGGAGAGCGGAGCCTGCACTGTATGTATATATATATATATAGAGAGAGGAGAGGAGAGCGGAGCCTGCACTGGATGTGTATATATATATATAGAGAGAGAGAGGAGAGCGGAGCCTGCACTGTGTGTATATATATATATAGAGAGAGGAGAGGAGAGCGGAGCCTGCACTGGATGTGTATATATATATAGAGAGAGAGGAGAGCGGAGCCTGCACTGTATGTATATATATATATAGAGAGAGAGGAGAGCGGAGCCTGCACTGGATGTATATATATATATAGAGAGAGGAGAGGAGAGCGGAGCCTGCACTGGATGTATATATATATATATATAGAGAGAGGAGAGGAGAGCGGAGCCTGCACTGGATGTGTATATATATATATATAGAGAGAGGAGAGCGGAGCCTGCACTGTATGTATATATATATATAGAGAGAGGAGAGCGGAGCCTGTACTGGATGTGTATATATATATATATATAGAGAGAGGAGAGCGGAGCCTGCACTGGATGTGTATATATATATATAGAGAGAGAGGAGAGCGGAGCCTGCACTGGATGTATATATATATATATATATAGAGAGGAGAGCGGAGCCTGCACTGGATGTGTATATATATATATATAGAGAGAGAGGAGAGCGGAGCCTGTACTGGATGTGTATATATATATATAGAGAGAGAGGAGAGCGGAGCCTGCACTGGATGTATATATATATATATATATAGAGAGAGAGGAGAGCGGAGCCTGCACTGGATGTATATATATATATAGAGAGAGAGAGGAGAGCGGAGCCTGCACTGGATGTATATATATATATATATATATAGAGAGAGAGGAGAGCGGAGCC
Organism: Bufo bufo; assembly: GCF_905171765.1. NCBI lineage: Eukaryota > Metazoa > Chordata > Amphibia > Anura > Bufonidae > Bufo > Bufo bufo. Next base: position 12,754 of record NW_024400724.1, on the reverse strand, counting down.
TGTACTGGATGTATATATATATATATATAGAGAGAGGAGAGCGGAGCCTGCACTGGATGTATATATATATATATATATATAGAGAGGAGAACGGAGCCTGCACTGGATGTGTATATATATAGAGAGAGGAGAGCGGAGCCTGCACTGGATGTATATATATATATATATATAGAGAGAGAGGAGAGCGGAGCCTGCACTGGATGTATATATATATATATATAGAGAGGAGAGCGGAGCCTGCACTGGATGTATATATATATATATATATAGAGAGGAGAGCGGAGCCTGCACTGGATGTATATATATATATAGAGAGAGGAGAGCGGAGCCTGCACTGGATGTATATATATATATATATATAGAGAGGAGAGCGGAGCCTGCACTGGATGTGTATATATATATATAGAGAGAGAGGAGAGCGGAGCCTTTACTGGATGTGTATATATATATAGAGAGAGGAGAGCGGAGCCTGCACTGGATGTATATATATATATAGATAGAGAGGAGAGCGGAGCCTGCACTGGATGTATATATATATATATATATATATAGAGAGGAGAGCGGAGTCTGCACTGGATGTATATATATATAGAGAGAGAGAGGAGAGCGGAGCCTGTACTGGATGTGTATATATATATAGAGAGAGAGAGAGAGGAGAGCGGAGCCTGCACTGGATGTATATATATATATATATAGAGAGAGAGGAGAGCGGAGCCTGCACTGGATGTATATATATATATATAGAGAGAGAGGAGAGCGGAGCCTGCACTGGATGTATATATATATATATAGAGAGAGAGGAGAGCGGAGCCTGCACTGGATGTATATATATATATATATATAGAGAGAGAGGAGAGCGGAGCCTGCACTGGATGTATATATATATAGAGAGAGGAGAGCGGAGCCTGCACTGGATGTATATATATATATATAGAGAGAGAGAGAGGAGAGCGGAGCCTGCACTGGATGTGTATATATATATATAGAGAGAGAGAGAGGAGAGCGGAGCCTGCACTGGATGTGTATATATATATATAGAGAGAGAGAGGAGAGCGGAGCCTGCACTGGATGTATATATATATATAGAGAGAGAGGAGAGCGGAGCCTGCACTGGATGTGTATATATATATATATATAGAGAGAGGAGAGCGGAGCCTGCACTGGATGTATATATATATATATATATATATATAGAGAGAGGAGAGCGGAGCCTGCACTGGATGTGTATATATATATATATAGAGAGAGAGAGGAGAGCGGAGCCTGCACTGGATGTGTATATATATATATATAGAGAGAGGAGAGCGGAGCCTGCACTGGATGTATATATATATATATATATATATATAGAGAGAGGAGAGCGGAGCCTGCACTGGATGTGTATATATATATATAGAGAGAGAGGAGAGCGGAGCCTGCACTGGATATATATATATATAGATAGAGAGGAGAGCGGAGCCTGCACTGGATGTATATATATATATATAGAGAGAGAGGAGAGCGGAGCCTGCACTGGATGTATATATATATATATATATAGAGAGAGAGGAGAGCGGAGCCTGCACTGGATGTATATATATATAGAGAGAGGAGAGCGGAGCCTGCACTGGATGTATATATATATATATAGAGAGAGAGAGAGAGGAGAGCGGAGCCTGCACTGGATGTGTATATATATATATATAGAGAGAGAGAGGAGAGCGGAGCCTGCACTGGATGTATATATATATATATATAGAGAGAGAGGAGAGCGGAGCCTGCACTGGATGTATATATATATATATAGAGAGAGGAGAGCGGAGCCTGCACTGGATGTATATATATATAGAGAGAGAGAGGAGAGCGGAGCCTGCACTGGATGTATATATATATATATAGAGAGGAGAGCGGAGCCTGCACTGGATGTATATATATATATATATATAGAGAGAGGAGAGCGGAGCCTGTACTGGATGTATATATATATATATATAGAGAGAGAGAGGAGAGCGGAGCCTGTACTGGATGTATATATATATAGAGAGAGAGAGAGGAGAGCGGAGCCTGCACTGGATGTATATATATATATAGAGAGGAGAGCGGAGCCTGCACTGGATGTATATATATATATATATATATATAGAGAGAGGAGAGCGGAGCCTGCACTGGATGTATATATATATATATAGAGAGAGAGGAGAGCGGAGCCTGTACTGGATGTATATATATATATATAGAGAGAGAGGAGAGCGGAGCCTGCACTGGATGTATATATATATATATATAGAGAGAGAGAGGAGAGCGGAGCCTGCACTGGATGTATATATATATAGAGAGAGAGAGAGGAGAGCGGAGCCTTCACTGGATGTATATATATATATATATAGAGAGAGAGAGGAGAGCGGAGCCTGTACTGGATGTATATATATATAGAGAGAGGAGAGCGGAGCCTGTACTGTCTGTATATATATATATATATAGAGAGAGAGGAGAGCGGAGCCTGCACTGGATGTATATATATATATATATAGAGAGAGAGAGGAGCCTGTACTGGATGTATATATATATATATATAGAGAGAGAGAGGAGCCTGTACTGGATGTATATATATATAGAGAGAGGAGAGCGGAGCCTGTACTGTCTGTATATATATATATAGAGAGAGGAGAGGAGAGCGGAGCCTGCACTGGATGTATATATATATATAGAGAGAGAGGAGAGCGGAGCCTGCACTGGATGTATATATATATATAGAGAGAGAGGAGAGCGGAGCCTTCACTGGATGTATATATATATATATATAGAGAGAGGAGAGCGGAGCCTGCACTGGATGTATATATATATATAGAGAGAGAGAGGAGAGCGGAGCCTGTACTGGATGTATATATATATATATAGAGAGAGAGGAGAGCGGAGCCTGCACTGGATGTATATATATATATATAGAGAGAGAGGAGCCTGTACTGGATGTATATATATATATATATAGAGAGAGAGAGGAGAGCGGAGCCTGTACTGGATGTATATATATATATATATAGAGAGAGAGGAGAGCGGAGCCTGCACTGGATGTATATATATATATATATATATATAGAGAGAGAGAGGAGCCTGTACTGGATGTATATATATATATATATAGAGAGAGAGAGGAGAGCGGAGCCTGCACTGGATGTATATATATATATAGAGAGAGAGAGAGGAGCCTGTACTGGATGTATATATATATATATATAGAGAGAGGAGAGCGGAGCCTGCACTGGATGTATATATATATATAGAGAGAGGAGAGCGGAGCCTGCACTGGATGTATATATATATATATATATAGAGAGAGGAGAGCGGAGCCTGCACTGGATGTATATATATATATATATATATATATAGAGAGAGGAGAGCAGAGCCTGCACTGGATGTATATATATATATAGAGAGAGGAGAGCGGAGCCTGTACTGGATGTATATATATATATATATAGAGAGAGAGAGGAGAGCGGAGCCTGTACTGGATGTATATATATATAGAGAGAGGAGAGCGGAGCCTGCACTGGATGTATATATATATAGAGAGAGAGGAGAGCGGAGCCTGCACTGTGTGTATATATATATATATAGAGAGAGGAGAGCGGAGCCTGCACTGGATGTGTATATATATATATATAGAGAGAGGAGAGCGGAGCCTGCACTGGATGTGTATATATATATATAGAGAGAGAGAGGAGAGCGGAGCCTGTACTGTCTGTATATATATATAGAGAGAGAGGAGAGCGGAGCCTGTACTGGATGTGTGTATATATATATATATATAGAGAGAGGAGAGCGGAGCCTGCACTGGATGTATATATATATATATAGAGAGAGAGGAGAGCGGAGCCTGCACTGGATGTATATATATATATAGAGAGAGAGGAGAGTGGAGCCTGCACTGGATGTGTATATATATATATATAGAGAGAGAGAGGAGACCGGAGCCTGCACTGGATGTATATATATATATATATAGAGAGAGAGAGGAGAGCGGAGCCTGTACTGGATGTATATATATATAGAGAGAGGAGAGCGGAGCCTGCACTGGATGTATATATATATAGAGAGAGAGGAGAGCGGAGCCTGCACTGTGTGTATATATATATATATAGAGAGAGGAGAGCGGAGCCTGCACTGGATGTGTATATATATATATATAGAGAGAGGAGAGCGGAGCCTGCACTGGATGTGTATATATATATATAGAGAGAGAGAGGAGAGCGGAGCCTGTACTGTCTGTATATATATATAGAGAGAGAGGAGAGCGGAGCCTGTACTGGATGTGTGTATATATATATATATAGAGAGAGGAGAGCGGAGCCTGCACTGGATGTATATATATATATATAGAGAGAGAGGAGAGCGGAGCCTGTACTGGATGTATATATATATATAGAGAGAGAGGAGAGCGGAGCCTGCACTGGATGTATATATATATATAGAGAGAGAGGAGAGCGGAGCCTGCACTGGATGTGTATATATATATATATATAGAGAGAGAGGAGAGCGGAGCCTGCACTGGATGTGTATATATATATATATATAGAGAGAGAGGAGACCGGAGCCTGCACTGGATGTATATATGTAGTAAGGCTGAAGCTCAGCCTGCGTTTGTGGGAGGGGCGAAGGAGGCCTATTTAGCGCGGCCTCTCGCTCCCATCATGGACGCTGCGCTCTCACGTGACGTCTCTGCACTTCCGGGTTCAGTGCCGACGCAGCCGCTTATCCACGCTTCTGCTCGTTCCTCGTTCCTGCTCGTTCCTCGTTCCTCGTTCCTGCTTGTTCCTGCCTCCGGTTCGAAGTGCTCTACCCTCCCGAACTGCGCACCCCTGGTAAGCTAAGCGGCGCCTCGAGCTGCTCCCTGTCCTGGGAGCCTCGGCGCCGCGCTCTTCAAATCGCTTCACATGTCCGCATGCTGGCCCCACCTCCCGCGGTCTCCAGGCAACGCTGACGCTCAGGTCCCCAGCACGGCCGAACCCCGGCACTGGGAACCCGACAGCCAGCATGGCTCAGTCTCCGGCTTATTCTAGGGCAAGACGCTAACCAGCAGTTTTAAACTACAATCAGCGTCAACATAATGCCCTAAAGAGTACAAGTTTAAACTCTGCTACCCGGCCTCACTAAGCAGTGCAGGCAGGGATACCCCAGCTCCCACCAGCCACGTCAATACTATAGGCAACAGCTGCCTTGGTAGTGAGCTGGTTTTGGGCATCAGCAATCTCAAAAGGATTTTTGGACAACAAACATTTAAAAGCCATACAGGGTATATATACCTATGTATTGTTAATTAAACTCAAATATGCAATGGAGGTCACAGGACCCACCCAAGGAGCAGTTAAAAGTTAAATAAAAAAAAAAAAAAAAAATCCTCCCTCCAGGTATACAGAGCATGTGCACATACGTTTAAATTTCATCTTCACGCTAGCGTCTGCCACGCGGCTGTTTCATGTCAATTATCCGCCTCACGCTATTGTCTGCCACGCAGCAGATTTATGTCAATTTTTTCCTTAGGTTCCTTCTCGCTATTGTCTGCCACGCAGCAGATTTATGTCAATTTTTCCTTAGGTTCATCTACGCCATTGTCTGCCACGCAGCAGATTTATGTCAATTTTTCCTTAGGTTCATCTACGCTATTGTCTGCCACGCAGCAGATTCATGTCAATTTTTCCTTAGGTTCATCTACGCTATTGTCTGCCACGCAGCAGATTTATGTCAATTTTTCCTTAGGTTCATCTACGCTATTGTCTGCCACGCAGCAGATTTATGTCAATTTTTCCTTAGGTTCATCTACGCTATTGTCTGCCACGCAGCAGATTTATGTCAATTTTTTCCTTAAATTCATCTACGCTATTGTCTGCCACGCAGCAGATTTATGTCAATCTTTCCCTAGGTTCATCTACGCTATTGTCTGCCACGCAGCAGATTCATGTCAATTTTTCCTTAGGTTCATCTACGCTATTGTCTGCCACGCAGCAGATTTATGTCAATCTTTCCTTAGGTTCATCTACGCTATTGTCTGCCACGCAGCAGATTTATGTCAATCTTTCCTTAGGTTCATCTACGCTATTGTCTGCCACGCAGCAGATTCATGTCAATTTGTCTTTCCCTTAAAATTCATTCACGCCATTGTCTGCCACGCAGCAGATTCATGTCAATTTGTCTTTTCCTTGGATTCATTCACGCTTGTCTGCCACGCAGCAGATTTATGTCAATTTAAATGTTTCTTTCACGTAATCATCTGCCACGCAGCGGATGCCCTTTCCGTCTCGTTTTCTTTCCCTGACACGTATCAGGCTTCAGTTGTGGTCTGCCACGTAGCAGTCCACGTTAGTTTCCGGACACGCATCAGGTTCATTCACCGCCCTGACACGCATCAGGGACAGGTTCTCACGTCTCATGCGCTACTCACTCGCCCCTCACCCCATGTTTCTAGGGTCACCCCGGAGGTCTGTTCGGTTCAAAAAGTTCGCTAGGCGAATTCCTCAAGGTACCAATCCTAGGTCACCTTTTTCATCAAAGTCGTTTTCGTTTACGATTCATCAGCCAAGTCCAGGTAAGTTTTGTTCCACTACTTCATTCCTTAGGTTCAGGCTAGCATTCGCAGGTCTTTTCCTTCAGGTAGTCTAGGCCAGCTCATCAGGTAGGTTGGGCCTCTTAACCTCTTCCTGGCAACGGATTCGGTCACTTTTCGGTGTCATTCAGAGGGTTTCACGGATTCACTCGCTGGTGTCAGGTGGCTCTATCACCCTTCTTACCTTCCATTTTTCCTTTTCACAGCACGATGTCCCACGCATCGGATATCGCCGAGACTCGCTCCATTCCGGAATCGCCCGGCTCGGCCCATGGAAGCACTCTCTCATGCAGGCAATGGACCATCCCGAAACTCATGGCCGAACTAACCAGGAGAGGCATCCGCTATCCTGCCTCAGCCCGCAAAGCTGAGTTGCACAGGCTACTGACGGCAGGGCCTGCCTCAGCGGCTGAAGATCAGGTGTCTTTGTCCACGGTCCAGACAGCGCTGGCCCAGCTTCATTCCGCTATCAACACTCTCACCAGTTCGGTGTCCGACATGCACACTAGGTTGCTAGTGGTGGAAACCAGGCCATCAAGTTCAAGCACTCCCACCTCTCCGGTTCCAGGCCCGTCCGCCATTCATGCCCCAACCCCAAGCCAGGCCCCCAGCTCCTTCACCATTTCACCGTCACATTTCGTTCCCGATAATATCCGAAAGGACATTTTGGCAGGTAAAGACATTAACTTGGCTTCCATACTTATTTCTACCCACGACTCCGACGAGAACAGGACCATTGCATGTGGAGATATATCAGTGGTTCTCAAGTCCAAAGACGCCCGGTTGCACAAAAAGCTCTCCATTCCAGAGTTCGTGCTGGCCTTCAGCCTTTTCCGAGACATCCTATGCTCGGCCCAACCGCACCGCAGAGAGGAACTTGACACCTACCTCTACAGGGTCACTGACTTGGGACACAAGTACGGAGGTCACGCATTTTACGATTACCATCGCTCGTTCTCTGCCAAAGCCGCCGCTGCCCTGTCTCAGTTCCGGCATATCTCGGATTGGTCCATACTAGACATGGAGCTCTTCTGCAGGCACTTTGCAGGCCTCAGAGCTCCCACCTGCGCCAATTGCCAGTCTATCTTGCATTCCTCCGACTGGTGTCCCAACTCAGGGGCCCTGGCCCAGGGCAGACCCTCGGCCTTCCCTTCCACGTCTTCGAGTTCAGGGCAGAACACAGACAAATGGGGCAGGCCCATAGTGTTTTTGGGCAGAAGTCAGGTTTGTAACAATTTCAACTGGTCCGATTGCTATTTCTCAAAATGCAAGGCTTTGCATGTTTGCACCATTTGTTTCCGGGCCCACCCCCAGTCGTCCTGTCCGCAAAGGTCATCAAAACAGCTGTGACTAGCTGGAGTCAACGTTGACCTACTAGCCGCCCTCCTGCTGCATCACCACGATCCCGCTTTCGTGGAGTTTTTGGTCTCCGGTTTCTCACAGGGGTTCCATACAGGGCTAGTTTCCTACCCGCAAACAACTTGGGAGGGTTCCAATCTCCGTTCTGCCCTGGCAGATCCTGAATCAGTAGACTCCCTCATCCAGTCTGAGATCAGTAAGGGTTTCCTCCTGGGTCCATTCATAGTCCCCCCTTTTGACATCTGGAGGGTCAACCCCATTGGCCTGGTCACAAAAAAATTTTCTAATAAAAAAAGACTGATATTCGACCTTTCGGCTCCTCATGTTTCCAGCACACCTAGCTTAAATTCGCTCATCCCTTCAGAAGACTTCTCTATGCGGTACTCCTCCTTGGACGAGGCCATTCGGTTGATCCTCCAGCTGGGGTCAGGCGCGTGGCTTTCCAAGGCGGACATTGCCGACGCTTTCAAACTGCTTCCGGTCTCACCCCATTTATGGAAATTCTATGGCATCAAGTGGAAGGAACGGTACTATTTCGCAGACAGACTGACGTTTGGATCAAAGAGCAGTCCCTGGCTCTTTGATCAATTAGCCACAGCTCTCCACTGGGTCTTGGTCAACCACGGCGGATGTTCCAGGGTCATCCATTATCTTGATGATTTCCTGTTGATCGAGACCGCAGGCCAGGCACCTAATCAGCTCCAGGTACTTCTCGACTTGTTCTCAAAATTAAACGTCCCGATTGCCCCAGCAAAAGTCGAAGGTCCATCTTCAGTCATAACATTTCTGGGGATCATCTTGGATACTGGTAAGATGGAAGCCCGATTGCCCGAGGAAAAACTCCTAAAAATCCAAGATTCCATCAGGAGGTCTGTCGCGGTCAGGACCCTCACCAAGGTCGAACTCCAGTCGATTCTGGGGATGTTAAATTTTGCATCCAAGATCATGCCCCAGGGGCGGGCATTCATCTCCAGATTGCTGCAACTTTTACCTGCTGCCTCGGATCAGGACTCCTTGATCCACCTCGACGCCGCCGCAACGGCCGATCTCCACATGTGGCACCATTTCCTGACCAGCTGGAACGGCATCTCCCTCTTCGTCCCTTCCTGGGATGATAATTCTCCCACCGTGTTTTCCGACGCAGCAGGTTCAAAAGGGTTCGCAGCCATTTTCAAGAACCACTGGTTCGCGGGTCCCTGGCCGCCTCAGATTTCTTCCATCCAGAGTTCAATCAAATCCTCTCCACTATTAGAAATTTATCCCATCGTGGCAGCTGCCCAGACCTGGGGGGAGGTCTGGAGGAACAAGCCTGTCGTCTTCGTCACGGACAATCAGGCAGTGGTAGAAATCCTCAACAAAGGTCGCTCCTCCTCCCCACAAATCATGCCCTTTGTCCGCAGACTAGTATGCCTTGCCTTAAAATACAACTTTCATTTTTCATGCAGGTTCATACAGGGTTCAGCAAACACAGCAGCTGATGCCCTCTCCCGTTTCAACTTCCCGGTTTTCTTTCAGGTGATGCCAGACGCAGATCCTTCAGGGGTTCCTCCACCTGCAGTCGAGACACTGATGATGGATTGAGCAAGCATGTCAGAACTGCCAAGTCACTCATCCATAACTCCTTATCCCTCAATACAGCCAGGAACTACAAGACCGGGTGGGAAACCTTCTCACAATTCTCCCTCAGACACCCAAAAGGACATCTGGACCAAACAACTTATGTCATGGCATTTCTGGCTTATTGTCACACAGACCTTCACCTATCTTTCAGCACCATCAAATTGTACCTGGCAGGGGTACAGCATTTCCTCACTTTAGATTTCCCAGGCAGCCAGTCCATATTTTCTTCCCAGGCCATCAAATCCACCCTTAGAGGGATTCAAAAGAGCAGCAACAAGCCGGAGTCCCGGAGGAAACCAGTTACCGGGGCAATGTTCAGGGCTTTTTCCACCTCCCTAGACAGCGATCCTTTCGGGCCATATAAAAGCATAGTGCTCAAAGCTGCCATGTATCTCTGTTTCTACGGGTTCTTACGGCCCGGGGAATTCACTGGCTCTCCAGGCCACGCAGGCCCCACTTCAGACCAGCTGGTCTGGCAGCAGACTCATTGCACCCTTTCTCTCCCTTCCACCAAAACTTCCCAAGTAGGTCCTCCAGTCAAAATCATCTACTTCCAGACCTTCAACGAATGGTGCCCGGTTGCCGTGTTCAAAAAGCTTCTCGCCATCTTAAAAGTTTCCGCGCCAGGCAGCCCACTCTTTCCCTTCAACTCCAAATGTCTCACGACGTCACAGTTTATCCATCACATCAGAACTTTGGCTTCCGGGTTAGGGTTCGATGCCAAGGCCATCTCGGGACATTCGTTTCGCATAGGCGCGGCTTCCGCAGCCTCGAGTCACGGGGTCCCAGCACACGTCATCCAGAAAATGGGCAGATGGCAATCCTCCTGCTTCACGCATTACATCCCTAATCCGAGGGCCGAAATCGCCAAAGCTTTCACCAGCTTAGCTCTATGAGTTTCCCCTTTACATTCCTACCCGTTGACTTTTGCCCCTCATTTAGCACGCCCTCATTTAGCTCGCACCCGGCCATGGCTTCCCGCACACCCCAGCCATCTATAGTTGCCAGTCATGTCATCCCCTTCCCCTCCGTTCTTCTTCATGGTCTCCCACCGTAGCCAGGACCACAAGTAGTAAGGCTGAAGCTCAGCCTGCGTTTGTGGGAGGGGCGAAGGAGGCCTATTTAGCGCGGCCTCTCGCTCCCATCATGGACGCTGCGCTCTCACCCCTCCCTCCCGTCCCCTTCTTCACCTCTCTCACCATCAGGCATGCCCCTCATTTAGCACGCCCTCATTTAGCTCGCACCCGGCCATGGCTTCCCGCACACCCCAGCCATCTATAGTTGCCAGTCATGTCATCCCCTTCCCCTCCGTTCTTCTTCATGGTCTCCCACCGTAGCCAGGACCACAAATATATATATATAGAGAGAGAGGAGAGCGGAGCCTGCACTGGATGTATATATATATATATATAGAGAGAGAGGAGAGCGGAGCCTGCACTGGATGTGTATATATATATATATAGAGAGAGAGAGGAGAGCGGAGCCTGCACTGGATGTATATATATATATAGAGAGAGAGGAGAGCGGAGCCTGTACTGTCTGTATATATATATATAGAGAGAGAGAGGAGAGCGGAGCCTGCACTGGATGTGTATATATATATATATATAGAGAGAGGAGAGCGGAGCCTGCACTGGATGTGTATATATATATAGAGAGAGAGGAGAGCGGAGCCTGTACTGTCTGTATATATATATATATAGAGAGAGAGGAGAGCGGAGCCTGCACTGGATGTATATATATATATAGAGAGAGAGGAGAGTGGAGCCTGCACTGGATGTATATATATATATATATATATAGAGAGGAGAGCGGAGCCTGCACTGGATGTATATATATATATATATATATATATATATATATATATATATATAGAGAGAGGAGAGCGGAGCCTGCACTGGATGTATATATATATATATATAGAGAGGAGAGCGGAGCCTGCACTGTATGTATATATATATATATATATAGAGAGAGAGGAGAGCGGAGCCTGCACTGGATGTATATATATATATATATAGAGAGGAGAGCGGAGCCTGCACTGGATGTATATATATATATATATAGAGAGAGGAGAGCGGAGCCTGCACTGGATGTGTATATATATATATAGAGAGAGAGGAGAGCGGAGCCTTCACTGGATGTATATATATATATAGAGAGAGAGAGGAGAGCGGAGCCTGTACTGGATGTGTATATATATATATAGAGAGAGAGGAGAGCGGAGCCTTCACTGGATGTATATATATATATATATATAGAGAGAGAGGAGAGCGGAGCCTGCACTGGATGTATATATATATATATAGAGAGAGAGAGGAGAGCGGAGCCTGCACTGGATGTATATATATATATATAGAGAGAGAGAGGAGAGCGGAGCCTGCACTGGATGTATATATATATATATAGAGAGAGAGGAGAGCGGAGCCTGTACTGTCTGTATATATATATAGAGAGAGAGGAGAGCGGAGCCTGTACTGGATGTATATATATATATATATATATAGAGAGAGAGGAGAGCGGAGCCTGCACTGGATGTATATATATATATATATAGAGAGAGGAGAGCGGAGCCTGCACTGGATGTATATATATATATAGAGAGAGGAGAGGAGAGCGGAGCCTGCACTGGATGTATATATATATATATAGAGAGAGGAGAGCGGAGCCTGCACTGGATGTATATATATATATATATAGAGAGAGGAGAGCGGAGCCTGCACTGGATGTATATATATATATATATATAGAGAGAGAGGAGAGCGGAGCCTGCACTGTGTGTATATATATATATATATATAGAGAGAGAGAGGAGAGCGGAGCCTGTACTGGATGTGTATATATATATATATAGAGAGAGGAGAGCGGAGCCTGCACTGGATGTATATATATATATATATAGAGAGAGAGAGGAGAGTGGAGCCTGTACTGGATGTGTATATATATATATATAGAGAGAGAGAGGAGAGTGGAGCCTGTACTGGATGTGTATATATATATATATAGAGAGAGAGGAGAGCGGAGCCTGCACTGGATGTATATATATATATATATATAGAGAGAGGAGAGCGGAGCCTGCACTGGATGTATATATATATATATAGAGAGAGAGAGAGAGGAGAGCGGAGCCTGCACTGGATGTATATATATATATAGAGAGAGGAGAGCGGAGCCTGCACTGGATGTATATATATATAT
>NW_024400723.1:0-23980 GCF_905171765.1 Bufo bufo | reverse complement strand
TAGATGCAGTGTGTACAGGTATATAGTATATACAGCAGTGTACTGATATGTGAGGTATCGAGGTATAATAGATGCAGTGTGTACAGATATATAGTATATACAGCAGTGAGATAATAGATGCAGTGTGTACAGATATATAGTATATACAGCAGTGTACTGATATGTGAGGTATGAGGTATAATAGATGCAGTGTGTACAGATATATAGTATATACAGCAGTGTACTGATATGTGAGGTACGAGGTATAATAGATGCAGTGTGTACAGATATATAGTATATACAGCAGTGTACTGATATGTGAGGTATGAGGTATAATAGATGCAGTGTGTACAGGTATATAGTATATACAGCACTGTACTGATATGTGAGGTATGAGGTATAATAGATGCAGTGTGTACAGATATATAGTATATACAGCAGTGTACTGATATGTGAGGTACGAGGTATAATAGATGTAGTGTGTACAGATATATAGTATATACAGCAGTGTACTGATATGTGAGGTATGAGGTATAATAGATGCAGTGTGTGCAGATATATAGTATATACAGCAGTGTACTGATATGTGAGGTATGAGGTATAATAGATGTGTACAGATATATAGTATATACAGCAGTGTACTGATATGTGAGGTATGAGGTATAATAGATGCAGTGTGTACAGATATATAGTATATACAGCAGTGTACTGATATGTGAGGTATGAGGTATAATAGATGCAGTGTGTACAGATATATAGTATATACAGCAGTGTACTGATAGTGAGATATGAGGTATAATAGATGAGGTGTGTACAGATATATAGTATATACAGCAGTGTACTGATATGTGAGGTACGAGGTATAATAGATGAGGTGTGTACAGATATATAGTATATACAGCAGTGTACTGATATGTGAGGTACGAGGTATAATAGATGCAGTGTGTACAGATATATAGTATATACAGCAGTGTACTGATATGTGAGGTATAATAGATGCACGTGTGTACAGATATATAGTATATACAGCAGTGTACTGATATGTGAGGTACGAGGTATAATAGATGCAGTGTGTACAGATATATAGTATATACAGCAGTGTACTGATATGTGAGGTACGAGGTATAATAGATGTAGTGTGTACAGATATATAGTATATACAGCAGTGTACTGATATGTGAGGTATGAGGTATAATAGATGCAGTGTGTGCAGATATATAGTATATACAGCAGTGTACTGATATGTGAGGTATGAGGTATAATAGATGTGTACAGATATATAGTATATACAGCAGTGTACTGATATGTGAGGTATGAGGTATAATAGATGCAGTGTGTACAGATATATAGTATATACAGCAGTGTACTGATATGTGAGGTATGAGGTATAATAGATGCAGTGTGTACAGATATATAGTATATACAGCAGTGTACTGATATGTGAGGTATGAGGTATAATAGATGCAGTGTGTACAGATATATAGTATATACAGCAGTGTACTGATATGTGAGGTATGAGGTATAATAGATGCAGTGTGTACAGGTATATAGTATATACAGCAGTGTACTGATATGTGAGGTACGAGGTATAATAGATGAGGTGTGTACAGATATATAGTATATAAGGCAGTGTACTGATATGTGAGGTACGAGGTATAATAGATGCAGTGTGTACAGATATATAGTATATACAGCAGTGTACTGATATGTGAGGTATAATAGATGCAGTGTGTACAGATATATAGTATATACAGCAGTGTACTGATATGTGAGGTATGAGGTATAATAGATGCAGTGTGTACAGATATATAGTATATACAGCAGTTGTACTGATATGTGAGGTATGAGGTATAATAGATGCAGTGTGTACAGATATATGTATATACAGCAGTGTACTGATATGTGAGGTATGAGGTATAAGAGATGCAGTGTGTACAGATATATAGTATATACAGCAGTGTACTGATATGTGAGGTACGGAGGTATAATAGACGCAGTTGTGTACAGATATATAGTATATACAGCAGTGTACTGATATGTGAGGTATGAGGTATAATAGATGCAGTGTGTACAGATATATAGTATATACAGCAGTGTACTGATATGTGAGGTATAATAGATGCAGTGTACAGATATATAGTATATACAGCAGTGTACTGATATGTGAGGTTAATAGATGAGGTGTGTACAGATATATAGTATATACAGCAGTGTACTGATATGTGAGGTACGAGGTATAATAGATGAGGTGTGTACAGATATATAGTATATACAGCAGTGTACTGATATGTGAGGTACGAGGTATAATAGATGCAGTGTGTACAGATATATAGTATATACAGCAGTGTTACTGATATGTGAGGTATAATAGGATGCAGTGTGTACAGATATATAGTATATACAGGCAGTGTACTGATATGTGAGGTATGAGGTATAATAGATGCAGTGTGTACAGATATATAGTATATACAGCAGTGTACTGATATGTGAGGTTACGAGGTATATTAGATGCAGTGTGTGCAGATATATAGTATATACAGCAGTGTTAGGATATGTGAGGTATGAGGTATAATAGATGCAGTGTGTACAGATATATAGTATATACAGCAGTGTACTGATATGTGGGTATGAGGTATAATAGATCAGTGTGTACAGATTTATAGTATATACAGCAGATGTACTGATATGTGAGGTATGAGGTATAATAGATGCAGTGTGTACAGATATATAGTATATACAGCAGTGTACTGATATGTGAGGTATGAGGTATAATAGATGCAGTGTGTACAGGTATATAGTATATACAGCAGTGTACTGATATGTGAGGTACGAGGTATAATAGATGAGGTGTGTACAGATATATAGTATATACAGCCAGTGTACTGATATGTGAGGTACGAGGTATATAGATGCAGTGTGTACAGATATATAGTATATACAGCAGTGTACTGATATGTGAGGTTAATAGATGCAGTGTGTACAGATATATAGTTTATACAGCAGTGTACTGATATGTGAGGTATGAGGTATAATAGATGCAGTGTGTACAGATATATAGTATATACAGCAGTGTACTGATATGTGAGGTACGAGGTATATTAGATGCAGTGTGTGCAGATATATAGTATATACAGCAGTGTACTGATATGTGAGGTATGAGGTATAATAGATGCAGTGTGTACAGGTATATAGTATATACAGCACTGTACTGATATGTGAGGTATGAGGTATAATAGATGCAGTGTGTACAGATATATAGTATATACAGCAGTGTACTGATATGTGAGGTACGAGGTATAATAGATGTAGTGTGTACAGATATATAGTATATACAGCAGTGTACTGATATGTGAGGTATGAGGTATAATAGATGCTGTGTGTACAGATATATAGTATATACAGCACTGTACTGATATGTGAGGTATGAGGTATAATAGATGTGTGCAGATATATAGTATATACAGCAGTGTACTGATATGTGAGGTATGAGGTATAATAGATGTGTACAGATATATAGTATATACAGCAGTGTACTGATATGTGAGGTATGAGGTATAATAGATGCAGTGTGTACAGATATATAGTATATACAACAGTGTACTGATATGTGAGGTATGAGGTATAATAGATGCAGTGTGTACAGATATATAGTATATACAGCAGTGTACTGATATGTGAGATATGAGGTATAATAGATGAGGTGTGTACAGATATATAGTATATACAGCAGTGTACTGATATGTGAGGTACGAGGTATAATAGATGAGGTGTGTACAGATATATAGTATATACAGCAGTGTACTGATATGTGAGGTACGAGGTATAATAGATGCAGTGTGTACAGATATATAGTATATACAGCAGTGTACTGATATGTGAGTATAATAGATGCAGTGTGTACAGATATATAGTATATACAGCAGTGTACTGATATGTGAGGTAGAGGTATAATAATGCAGTGTGTACAGATATATAGTATTATACAGCAGTGTACTGATATGTGAGGTATGAGGTATAATAGATGCAGTGTGTACAGATATATAGTATATACAGCAGTGTACTGATATGTGAGGTACGAGGTATAATAGATGCAGTGTGTACAGATATATAGTATATACAGCAGTGTACTGATATGTGAGGTACGAGGTATATAGACGCAGTGTGTACAGATATATAAGTATATACAGCAGTGTAACTGATATGTGAGGTTGAGGTAAATAGATGCATTGTGTTCAGATATATAGTATATACAGCAGTGTACTGATATGTGAGGTATAGATAGATGATGTGTACAGATATATAGTAATATACAGCAGTGTACTGATATGTGAGGTATCGAGGTATATAGATGAGTGTGTACAGATATATAGTATATACAGCAGTGTACTGATATGTGAGGTACTGAGGTATAAGAGATGGCAGTGTGTACAGAGTATAGTAGTTTATACAGCAGTGTACTGATATGTGAGGTACTGAGGTATAATAGATGCAGTGTGTACAGATATATAGTATATACAGCAGTGTACTGATATGTGAGGGTAGAGGATAATAGATGCAGTGTGTACAGATATATAGTATATACAGCAGTGTACTGATATTGAGGTATGAGGTATAATAGATGGCAGTGTGTGCAGATATATAGTAAATACAGCAGTGTACTGATATGTGAGGTATGAGGTATAATAAATGCATGTGTCAGATATATAGTATATACAGCAGTGTACAGATATGTGAGGGTATGAGGTATAATAGATGCAGTGTGTACAGATATATAGTATATACAGCAGTGTACTGATATGTGAGGTATGAGGTATATAGATGCAGTGTGGACAGATATATAGTATATACAGCAGTGTACTGATATGTGAGGTATGAGGTATAATAGATGCGAGTGTGTACAGATATATAGTATATACAGCAGTGGTACTGATATGTGAGGTACGAGGTATAATAGATGAGGTGTGTACAGGATATATAGTATATACAGCAGTGTACTGATATGTGAGGTACGAGGTATAATAGATGCAGTGGTGTACAGATATATAGTATATACAGCAGTGTACTGATATGTGAGGTATAATAGATGCAGTGTGTACAGATATATAGTATATACAGCAGTGTACTGATATGTGAGGTACGAGGTATAATAGATGCAGTGTGTACAGATATATAGTATATACAGCAGTGTACTGATATGTGAGGTACGAGGTATAATAGATGTAGTGTGTACAGATATATAGTATATACAGCAGTGTACTGATATGTGAGGTATGAGGTATAATAGATGCAGTGTGTGCAGATATATAGTATATACAGCAGTGTACTGATATGTGAGGTATGAGGTATAATAGATGTGTACAGATATATAGTATATACAGCAGTGTACTGATATGTGAGGTATGAGGTATAATAGATGCAGTGTGTACAGATATATAGTATATACAGCAGTGTACTGATATGTGAGGTATGAGGTATAATAGATGCAGTGTGTACAGATATATAGTATATACAGCAGTGTACTGATATGTGAGGTATGAGGTATAATTAGATGTAGGCTGTGTACAGATATATAGTATATACAGCAGTGTACTGATATGTGAGGTTAGATGGTATAATAGATGCGGTGTGTACAGATCTATAGTATATACTGCAGCTGTACTGATATGTGAGGTAGAGGTATAATAGATGGTGTTGTACAGATATATAGGTTATACAGCAGTGTACTGATATGTGAGGTATAGTAGAAGAGAGTGTGTGTACAGATATATAGTATATACAGCAGGTGTACTGATTTGTGTGTTCGTGAGGTATAGTAGATAGATCAGTGTGTACAGATATATAGTATATACAAGCAGTGTACTGATATGTGAGGTATGAGGATATAATGATTGCAGGTGTGTGGCAGATATATAGTATTACAGCAGTGTACTCGATTATGTGAGGATACGAGGTATAAATAGATGAGTTGTGTACAGATATATAGTATATACAGCAGTGTACTGATATGTGAGGTATGAGATAATAGATGCAGTGTGTACAGATATATAGTATACACAGCAGTGTACTGATATGTGAGGTACGAGTATAATAGATGCAGTGTGTACAGATATATAGTATATACAGCAGTGTTACTGATATGTGAGGTATAATAGATGCAGGTGTGTACAATATATATATATACAGCAGTGTACTGATATGTGAGGTATGAGGTATAATAGATGCAGTGTGTGCAGATAAATAGTATATACAGCATGTACTGATATGTGAGGTATGAGGTATAATAGATGTGTACAGATAAATAGTATATACAGCAGTGTACTGATATGTGAGGTATGAGGTATAATAGAGTCAGTGTGTACAGATATAAAGTATATACAGCAGTGTACTGATATGTGAGGTATGAGGTATAATAGATGCAGTGTGTACAGGTATATAGTATATACAGCACTGACTGATATGTGAGGTATGAGGTATAATAGATGCAGTGTGTACAGATATATAGTATATACAGCAGTGTACTGATATGTGAGGTACGAGGTATAATATATGAGTGTGTACAGATATATAGTATATACAGCAGTGTACTGATATGGTGAGGTATGAGGTATAATAGATGCAGTGTGTGCAGATATATAGTATATACAGCAGTGTACTGATATGTGAGGTATGAGGTATAATAGATGCAGTGGTACAGATATATAGTATATACAGCAGTGTACTGATATGTGAGGTATGAGGTATAATAGATGCGTGTGTACAGATATATAGTATATACAGCAGTGTACTGATATGTGAGGTACGAGGTATAATAGATGCAGTGTGTACAGATATATAGTATATACAGCAGTGTACTGATATGTGAGGTATGAGGTATAATAGATGAGGTGTGTACAGATATATAGTATATACAGCAGTGTACTGATATGTGAGGTACGAGGTATAATAGAGGTGTGTACAGATATATAGTATATACAGCAGTGTACTGATATGTGAGGTACGAGGTATAATAGATGCAGTGTGTACAGATATATAGTATATACAGCAGTGTACTGATATGTGAGTACGAGGTATAATAGATGTAGTGTGTACAGATATATAGTATATACATCAGTGTACTGATATGTGAGTATGAGGTATAATAGATGCAGGTGTGTGCAGATATATAGTAATATACAGCAGTGTACTGATATGTGAGGTACGAGGTATAATAGATGTGTTACAGATATAAGTATATACAGCAGTGTACTGATATGTGAGGTATGAGGGTATAATAGATGCAGTGTGTACAGATATATAGTATATACAGCAGTGTACTGATATGTGAGGTATGAGGTATAATAGATGCAGTGTGTACAGATATATAGTATATACAGCAGTGTACTGATATGTGAGGTATGAGGTATATAGATGCAGGTGTGTACAGATATATAGTATATACAGCAGTGTACTGATATGTGAGGTATGAGGTATAAAGTGCAGTGTGTACAAGGTATATAGTATAACAGCAGTGTACTGATATGTGAGGTACGAGGTATAATAGATGAGGTGTGTACAGATATATAGTATTATACAGGCAGTGTACTGATATGTGAGGTACGAGGTAATAATAGATGCAGTGTGTACAGATATATAGTATATACAGCAGTGTACTGATATGTGAGGTATAATAGATGCAGTGTGTACAGATATATAGTATATACAGCAGTGTACTGATATGTGAGGTATGAGGTATAATAATGCAGTGGTGTACAGATATATAGTATATACAGCAGTGTACTGATATGTGAGGTACGAGGTTTATTAGATGCAGTGTGTGCAGATATATAGTATATACAGCAGTGTACTGATATGTGAGGTATGAGGGTATAATAGATGTGGTACAGATATATAGTATATACAGCAGTGTAACTGATATGTGAGGTTGAGGTATAATAGATGCAGTGTGTACAGATATATAGTATATACAGCAGTGTACTGATATGTGAGGTATGAGGTATAATAGATGCAGTGTGTACAGATATATATTATATACAGGCAGTGTACTGATATGTAAGGTACGAGGTAATAATAGACGCTGTGTGTACAGATATATAGTATATACAGCAGGTGTACTGTTATGTGAGGTATGAGGTATAATAGATGCAGTGGTGTACAAGATATATAGATTATACATTGCAGTGTACTGATATGTGAGGTATAATAGATGCAGTGTACAGATATATAGTATATACAGCAGTGTACTGATATGTGAGGTATATAGATGAGGTGTGTACAGATATATAGTATATACAGCAGTGTACTGATATGTGAAGGTACGAGGTATAATAGATGAGGTGTGTACAGATATATATATATACAGCAGTGTACTGATATGTGAGGTACGAGGTATAATAGATGCAGTGTGTACAGATATATAGTATAGACAGCAGTGTACTGATATGTGAGGTATAATAGATGCAGTGTGTACAGATATATAGTATATACAGCAGTGTACTGATATGTGAGGTATGAGGTATAATAGATGCAGTGTGTACAGATATATAGTATATACAGCAGTGTACTGATATGTGAGGTACGAGGTATATTAGATGCAGTGTGTGCAGATATATAGTATATACAGCAGTGTACTGATATGTGAGTATGAGGTATAATAGATGCAGTGTGTACAGATATATAGTATATACAGCAGTGTACTGATATGTGAGGTATGAGGTATAATAGATGCAGTGTGTACAGATATATAGTATATACAGCAGTGTACTGATATGTGAGGTATGAGGTATAATAGATGCAGTGTGTACAGATATATAGTATATACAGCAGTGTACTGATATGTGAGGTATAATAGATGCAGTGTGTACAGGTATATAGTATATACAGCAGTGTACTGATATGTGAGGTACGAGGTATAATAGATGAGGTGTGTACAGATATATAGTATATACAGCAGTGTACTGATATGTGAGGTACGAGGTATAATAGATGCAGTGTGTACAGATATATAGTATATACAGCAGTGTACTGATATGTGAGGTATAATAGATGCAGTGTGTACAGATATATAGTATATACAGCAGTGTACTGATATGTGAGGTATGAGGTATAATAGATGCAGTGTGTACAGATATATAGTATATACAGCAGTGTACTGATATGTGAGGTACGAGGTATATTAGATGCAGTGTGTGCAGATATATAGTATATACAGCAGTGTACTGATATGTGAGGTATGAGGTATAATAGATGCAGTGTGTACAGGTATATAGTATATACAGCACTGTACTGATATGTGAGGTATGAGGTATAATAGATGCAGTGTGTACAGATATATAGTATATACAGCATTGTACTGATATGTGAGGTACGAGGTATAATAGATGTAGTGTGTACAGATATATAGTATATACAGCAGTGTACTGATATGTGAGGTATGAGGTATAATAGATGCAGTGTGTGCAGATATATAGTATATACAGCAGTGTACTGATATGTGAGGTATGAGGTATAATAGATGTGTACAGATATATAGTATATACAGCAGTGTACTGATATGTGAGGTATGAGGTATAATAGATGCAGTGTGTACAGATATATAGTATATACAGCAGTGTACTGATATGTGAGGTATGAGGTATAATAGATGCAGTGTGTACAGATATATAGTATATACAGCAGTGTACTGATATGTGAGATATGAGGTATAATAGATGAGGTGTGTACAGATATATAGTATATACAGCAGTGTACTGATATGTGAGGTACGAGGTATAATAGATGAGGTGTGTACAGATATATAGTATATACAGCAGTGTACTGATATGTGAGGTACGAGGTATAATAGATGCAGTGTGTACAGATATATAGTATATACAGCAGTGTACTGATATGTGAGGTATAATAGATGCAGTGTGTACAGATATATAGTATATACAGCAGTGTACTGATATGTGAGGTACGAGGTATAATAGATGCAGTGTGTACAGATATATAGTATATACAGCAGTGTACTGATATGTGAGGTACGAGGGTATAATAGATGTAGTGTGTACAGATATATAGTATATACAGCAGTGTACTGATATGTGAGGTATGAGGTATAATAGATGCAGTGTGTGCAGATATATAGTATATACAGCAGTGTACTGATATGTGAGGTATGAGGTATAATAGATGTGTACAGATATATAGTATATACAGCAGTGTACTGATATGTGAGGTATGAGGTATAATAGATGCAGTGTGTACAGATATATAGTATATACAGCAGTGTACTGATATGTGAGGTACGAGGTATAATAGATGCAGTGTGTACAGATATATAGTATATACAGCAGTGTACTGATATGTGAGGTACGAGGTATAATAGATGCAGTGTGTACAGATATATAGTATATACAGCAGTGTACTGATATGTGAGGTATGAGGTATAATAGATGCAGTGTGTACAGATATATAGTGTATACAGCAGTGTACTGATATGTGAGGTACGAGGTATAATAGATGCAGTGTGTAAAGATATATAGTATATACAGCAGTGTACTGATATGTGAGGTATGAGGTATAATAGATGCGGTGTGTACAGATATATAGTATATACAGCAGTGTACTGATATGTGAGGTATGAGGTATAATAGATGCAGTGTACAGATATATAGTATATACAGAAGTGTACTGATATGTGAGGTATGAGGTATAATAGATGCAGTGTGTACAGATATATAGTATATACAGCAGTGTACTTATATGTGAGGTACGAGGTATAATAGATGCAGTGTGTACAGATATATAGTATATACAGCAGGTACTGATATGTGAGGTATGAGGTATGATAGATGCAGTGTGTGCAGATATATTGTATATACACAGCAGTGTACTGATATGTGAGGTACGAGGTATAATAGATGCAGTGTGTACTGATATATAATATATACAGCAGTGTACTGATATGTGAGGTATGAGGTATAATAGATGCAGTGTGTACAGATATATAGTATATACAGCAGTGTACTGATATGTGAGGTACGAGGTATGATAGATGCAGTGTACAGATATATAGTATATACAGAAGTGTACTGATATGTGAGGTACGAGGTATAATAGATGCAGTGTGTACAGATATATAGTATATACAGCAGTGTACTGATATGTGAGGTATGAGGTATGATAGATGCAGTGTACAGATATATAGTATATACTGCAGTGTACTGATATGTGAGGTACGAGGTATGATAGATGCAGTGTACAGGTATATAGTATATACAGCAGTGTACAGATATGTGAGGTACGAGGTATAATAGATGCAGTGTGTACAGATATATAGTATATACAGCAGTGTACTGATATGTGAGGTACGAGGTATAATAGATGCAGTGTGTACAGATATATAGTATATACAGCAGTGTACTGATATGTGAGGTACGAGGTATAATAGATGCAGTGTGTACAGATATATAGTATATACAGCAGTGTACTGATATGTGAGGTATAATAGATGCAGTGTGTATAGATATATAGTATATACAGCAGTGTACTGATATGTGAGGTATGAGGTATAATAGATGAGGTGTGTACAGATATATAGTATATACAGCAGTGTACTGATATGTGAGGTATGAGGTATAATAGATGTAGTGTGTACAGATATATAGTATATACAGCAGTGTACTGATATGTGAGGTATGAGGTATAATAGATACAGTGTGTACAGATATATATAGTATATACAGCAGTGTACTGATATGTGAGGTATGAGGTATAATAGATGCAGTGTGTACAGGTATATAGTATATACAGCAGTGTACTGATATGTGAGGTATAAGGTATAATAGATGAGGTGTGTACAGATATATAGTATATACAGCAGTGTACTGATATGTGAGGTATGAGATAATAGATGCAGTGTGTACAGATATATAGTATATACAGCAGTGTACTGATATGTGAGGTATGAGGTATAATAGATGCAGTGTGTACAGATATATAGTATATACAGCAGTGTACTGATATGTGAGCTACGAGGTATAATAGATGCAGTGTGTACAGATATATAGTATATACAGCAGTGTACTGATATGTGAGGTATGAGGTATAATAGATGCAGTGTGTACAGGTATATAGTATATACAGCACTGTACTGATATGTGAGGTATGAGGTATAATAGATGCAGTGTGTACAGATATATAGTATATACAGCAGTGTACTGATATGTGAGGTACGAGGTATAATAGATGTAGTGTGTACAGATATATAGTATATACAGCAGTGTACTGATATGTGAGGTATGAGGTATAATAGATGCAGTGTGTGCAGATATATAGTATATACAGCAGTGTACTGATATGTGAGGTATGAGGTATAATAGATGTGTACAGATATATAGTATATACAGCAGTGTACTGATATGTGAGGTATGAGGTATAATAGATGCAGTGTGTACAGATATATAGTATATACAGCAGTGTACTGATATGTGAGGTATGAGGTATAATAGATGCAGTGTGTACAGATATATAGTATATACAGCAGTGTACTGATATGTGAGATATGAGGTATAATAGATGAGGTGTGTACAGATATATAGTATATACAGCAGTGTACTGATATGTGAGGTACGAGGTATAATAGATGAGGTGTGTACAGATATATAGTATATACAGCAGTGTACTGATATGTGAGGTACGAGGTATAATAGATGCAGTGTGTACAGATATATAGTATATACAGCAGTGTACTGATATGTGAGGTATAATAGATGCAGTGTGTACAGATATATAGTATATACAGCAGTGTACTGATATGTGAGGTACGAGGTATAATAGATGCAGTGTGTACAGATATATAGTATATACAGCAGTGTACTGATATGTGAGGTACGAGGTATAATAGATGTAGTGTGTACAGATATATAGTATATACAGCAGTGTACTGATATGTGAGGTATGAGGTATAATAGATGCAGTGTGTGCAGATATATAGTATATACAGCAGTGTACTGATATGTGAGGTATGAGGTATAATAGATGTGTACAGATATATAGTATATACAGCAGTGTACTGATATGTGAGGTATGAGGTATAATAGATGCAGTGTGTACAGATATATAGTATATACAGCAGTGTACTGATATGTGAGGTATGAGGTATAATAGATGCAGTGTGTACAGATATATAGTATATACAGCAGTGTACTGATATGTGAGGTATGAGGTATAATAGATGCAGTGTGTACAGATATATAGTATATACAGCAGTGTACTGATATGTGAGGTATGAGGTATAATAGATGCAGTGTGTACAGGTATATAGTATATACAGCAGTGTACTGATATGTGAGGTATGAGGTATAATAGATGCAGTGTGTACAGATATATAGTATATACAGCAGTGTACTGATATGTGAGGTACGAGGTATAATAGATGCAGTGTGTACAGATATATAGTATATACAGCAGTGTACTGATATGTGAGGTATAATAGATGCAGTGTGTACAGATATATAGTATATACAGCAGTGTACTGATATGTGAGGTATGAGGAATAATAGATGCAGTGTGTACAGATATATAGTATATACAGCAGTGTACTGATATGTGAGGTATGAGGTATAATAGATGCAGTGTGTACAGATATATAGTATATACAGCAGTGTACTGATATGTGAGGTATGAGGTATAATAGATGCAGTGTGTACAGATATATAGTATATACAGCAGTGTACTGATATGTAAGGTACGAGGTATAATAGACGCAGTGTGTACAGATATATAGTATATACAGCAGTGTACTGATATGTGAGGTATGAGGTATAATAGATGCAGTGTGTACAGATATATAGTATATACAGCAGTGTACTGATATGTGAGGTATAATAGATGCAGTGTACAGATATATAGTATATACAGCAGTGTACTGATATGTGAGGTATAATAGATGAGGTGTGTACAGATATATAGTATATACAGCAGTGTACTGATATGTGAGGTACGAGGTATAATAGATGAGGTGTGTACAGATATATAGTATATACAGCAGTGTACTGATATGTGAGGTACGAGGTATAATAGATGCAGTGTGTACAGATATATAGTATATACAGCAGTGTACTGATATGTGAGGTATAATAGATGCAGTGTGTACAGATATATAGTATATACAGCAGTGTACTGATATGTGAGGTATGAGGTATAATAGATGCAGTGTGTACAGATATATAGTATATACAGCAGTGTACTGATATGTGAGGTACGAGGTATATTAGATGCAGTGTGTGCAGATATATAGTATATACAGCAGTGTACTGATATGTGAGGTATGAGGTATAATAGATGCAGTGTGTACAGATATATAGTATATACAGCAGTGTACTGATATGTGAGGTATGAGGTATAATAGATTCAGTGTGTACAGATATATAGTATATACAGCAGTGTACTGATATGTGAGGTATGAGGTATAATAGATGCAGTGTGTACAGATATATAGTATATACAGCAGTGTACTGATATGTGAGGTATGAGGTATAATAGATGCAGTGTGTACAGGTATATAGTATATACAGCAGTGTACTGATATGTGAGGTACGAGGTATAATAGATGAGGTGTGTACAGATATATAGTATATACAGCAGTGTACTGATATGTGAGGTACGAGGTATAATAGATGCAGTGTGTACAGATATATAGTATATACAGCAGTGTACTGATATGTGAGGTATAATAGATGCAGTGTGTACAGATATATAGTATATACAGCAGTGTACTGATATGTGAGGTATGAGGTATAATAGATGCAGTGTGTACAGATATATAGTATATACAGCAGTGTACTGATATGTGAGGTACGAGGTATATTAGATGCAGTGTGTGCAGATATATAGTATATACAGCAGTGTACTGATATGTGAGGTATGAGGTATAATAGATGCAGTGTGTACAGGTATATAGTATATACAGCACTGTACTGATATGTGAGGTATGAGGTATAATAGATGCAGTGTGTACAGATATATAGTATATACAGCAGTGTACTGATATGTGAGGTACGAGGTATAATAGATGTAGTGTGTACAGATATATAGTATATACAGCAGTGTACTGATATGTGAGGTATGAGGTATAATAGATGCAGTGTGTGCAGATATATAGTATATACAGCAGTGTACTGATATGTGAGGTATGAGGTATAATAGATGTGTACAGATATATAGTATATACAGCAGTGTACTGATATGTGAGGTATGAGGTATAATAGATGCAGTGTGTACAGATATATAGTATATACAACAGTGTACTGATATGTGAGGTATGAGGTATAATAGATGCAGTGTGTACAGATATATAGTATATACAGCAGTGTACTGATATGTGAGATATGAGGTATAATAGATGAGGTGTGTACAGATATATAGTATATACAGCAGTGTACTGATATGTGAGGTACGAGGTATAATAGATGAGGTGTGTACAGATATATAGTATATACAGCAGTGTACTGATATGTGAGGTACGAGGTATAATAGATGCAGTGTGTACAGATATATAGTATATACAGCAGTGTACTGATATGTGAGGTATAATAGATGCAGTGTGTACAGATATATAGTATATACAGCAGTGTACTGATATGTGAGGTACGAGGTATAATAGATGTAGTGTGTACAGATATATAGTATATACAGCAGTGTACTGATATGTGAGGTATGAGGTATAATAGATGCAGTGTGTGCAGATATATAGTATATACAGCAGTGTACTGATATGTGAGGTATGAGGTATAATAGATGTGTACAGATATATAGTATATACAGCAGTGTACTGATATGTGAGGTATGAGGTATAATAGATGCAGTGTGTACAGATATATAGTATATACAGCAGTGTACTGATATGTGAGGTATGAGGTATAATAGATGCAGTGTGTACAGGTATATAGTATATACAGCACTGTACTGATATGTGAGGTATGAGGTATAATAGATGCAGTGTGTACAGATATATAGTATATACAGCAGTGTACTGATATGTGAGGTACGAGGTATAATAGATGTAGTGTGTACAGATATATAGTATATACAGCAGTGTACTGATATGTGAGGTATGAGGTATAATAGATGCAGTGTGTGCAGATATATAGTATATACAGCAGTGTACTGATATGTGAGGTATGAGGTATAATAGATGTGTACAGATATATAGTATATACAGCAGTGTACTGATATGTGAGGTATGAGGTATAATAGATGCAGTGTGTACAGATATATAGTATATACAGCAGTGTACTGATATGTGAGGTATGAGGTATAATAGATGCAGTGTGTACAGATATATAGTATATACAGCAGTGTACTGATATGTGAGATATGAGGTATAATAGATGAGGTGTGTACAGATATATAGTATATACAGCAGTGTACTGATATGTGAGGTACGAGGTATAATAGATGAGGTGTGTACAGATATATAGTATATACAGCAGTGTACTGATATGTGAGGTACGAGGTATAATAGATGCAGTGTGTACAGATATATAGTATATACAGCAGTGTACTGATATGTGAGGTATAATAGATGCAGTGTGTACAGATATATAGTATATACAGCAGTGTACTGATATGTGAGGTACGAGGTATAATAGATGCAGTGTGTACAGATATATAGTATATACAGCAGTGTACTGATATGTGAGGTACGAGGTATAATAGATGTAGTGTGTACAGATATATAGTATATACAGCAGTGTACTGATATGTGAGGTATGAGGTATAATAGATGCAGTGTGTGCAGATATATAGTATATACAGCAGTGTACTGATATGTGAGGTATGAGGTATAATAGATGTGTACAGATATATAGTATATACAGCAGTGTACTGATATGTGAGGTATGAGGTATAATAGATGCAGTGTGTACAGATATATAGTATATACAGCAGTGTACTGATATGTGAGGTATGAGCTATAATAGATGCAGTGTGTACAGATATATAGTATATACAGCAGTGTACTGATATGTGAGGTATGAGGTATAATAGATGCAGTGTGTACAGATATATAGTATATACAGCAGTGTACTGATATGTGAGGTATGAGGTATAATAGATGCAGTGTGTACAGGTATATAGTATATACAGCAGTGTACTGATATGTGAGGTACGAGGTATAATAGATGAGGTGTGTACAGATATATAGTATATACAGCAGTGTACTGATATGTGAGGTACGAGGTATAATAGATGCAGTGTGTACAGATATATAGTATATACAGCAGTGTACTGATATGTGAGGTATAATAGATGCAGTGTGTACAGATATATAGTATATACAGCAGTGTACTGATATGTGAGGTATGAGGTATAATAGATGCAGTGTGTGCAGATATATAGTATATACAGCAGTGTACTGATATGTGAGGTATGAGGTATAATAGATGTGTACAGATATATAGTATATACAGCAGTGTACTGATATGTGAGGTATGAGGTATAATAGATGCAGTGTGTACAGATATATAGTATATACAGCAGTGTACTGATATGTGAGGTATGAGGTATAATAGATGCAGTGTGTACAGATATATAGTATATACAGCAGTGTACTGATATGTAAGGTACGAGGTATAATAGACGCAGTGTGTACAGATATATAGTATATACAGCAGTGTACTGATATGTGAGGTATGAGGTATAATAGATGCAGTGTGTACAGATATATAGTATATACAGCAGTGTACTGATATGTGAGGTATAATAGATGCAGTGTACAGATATATAGTATATACAGCAGTGTACTGATATGTGAGGTATAATAGATGAGGTGTGTACAGATATATAGTATATACAGCAGTGTACTGATATGTGAGGTACGAGGTATAATAGATGAGGTGTGTACAGATATATAGTATATACAGCAGTGTACTGATATGTGAGGTACGAGGTATAATAGATGCAGTGTGTACAGATATATAGTATATACAGCAGTGTACTGATATGTGAGGTATAATAGATGCAGTGTGTACAGATATATAGTATATACAGCAGTGTACTGATATGTGAGGTATGAGGTATAATAGATGCAGTGTGTACAGATATATAGTATATACAGCAGTGTACTGATATGTGAGGTACGAGGTATATTAGATGCAGTGTGTGCAGATATATAGTATATACAGCAGTGTACTGATATGTGAGGTATGAGGTATAATAGATGCAGTGTGTACAGATATATAGTATATACAGCAGTGTACTGATATGTGAGGTATGAGGTATAATAGATGCAGTGTGTACAGATATATAGTATATACAGCAGTGTACTGATATGTGAGGTATGAGGTATAATAGATGCAGTGTGTACAGATATATAGTATATACAGCAGTGTACTGATATGTGAGGTATGAGGTATAATAGATGCAGTGTGTACAGGTATATAGTATATACAGCAGTGTACTGATATGTGAGGTACGAGGTATAATAGATGAGGTGTGTACAGATATATAGTATATACAGCAGTGTACTGATATGTGAGGTACGAGGTATAATAGATGCAGTGTGTACAGATATATAGTATATACAGCAGTGTACTGATATGTGAGGTATAATAGATGCAGTGTGTACAGATATATAGTATATACAGCAGTGTACTGATATGTGAGGTATGAGGTATAATAGATGCAGTGTGTACAGATATATAGTATATACAGCAGTGTACTGATATGTGAGGTACGAGGTATATTAGATGCAGTGTGTGCAGATATATAGTATATACAGCAGTGTACTGATATGTGAGGTATGAGGTATAATAGATGCAGTGTGTACAGGTATATAGTATATACAGCACTGTACTGATATGTGAGGTATGAGGTATAATAGATGCAGTGTGTACAGATATATAGTATATACAGCAGTGTACTGATATGTGAGGTACGAGGTATAATAGATGTAGTGTGTACAGATATATAGTATATACAGCAGTGTACTGATATGTGAGGTATGAGGTATAATAGATGCAGTGTGTGCAGATATATAGTATATACAGCAGTGTACTGATATGTGAGGTATGAGGTATAATAGATGTGTACAGATATATAGTATATACAGCAGTGTACTGATATGTGAGGTATGAGGTATAATAGATGCAGTGTGTACAGATATATAGTATATACAGCAGTGTACTGATATGTGAGGTATGAGGTATAATAGATGCAGTGTGTACAGATATATAGTATATACAGCAGTGTACTGATATGTGAGATATGAGGTATAATAGATGAGGTGTGTACAGATATATAGTATATACAGCAGTGTACTGATATGTGAGGTACGAGGTATAATAGATGAGGTGTGTACAGATATATAGTATATACAGCAGTGTACTGATATGTGAGGTACGAGGTATAATAGATGCAGTGTGTACAGATATATAGTATATACAGCAGTGTACTGATATGTGAGGTATAATAGATGCAGTGTGTACAGATATATAGTATATACAGCAGTGTACTGATATGTGAGGTACGAGGTATAATAGATGCAGTGTGTACAGATATATAGTATATACAGCAGTGTACTGATATGTGAGGTACGAGGTATAATAGATGTAGTGTGTACAGATATATAGTATATACAGCAGTGTACTGATATGTGAGGTATGAGGTATAATAGATGCAGTGTGTGCAGATATATAGTATATACAGCAGTGTACTGATATGTGAGGTATGAGGTATAATAGATGTGTACAGATATATAGTATATACAGCAGTGTACTGATATGTGAGGTATGAGGTATAATAGATGCAGTGTGTACAGATATATAGTATATACAGCAGTGTACTGATATGTGAGGTATGAGGTATAATAGATGCAGTGTGTACAGATATATAGTATATACAGCAGTGTACTGATATGTGAGGTATGAGGTATAATAGATGCAGTGTGTACAGATATATAGTATATACAGCAGTGTACTGATATGTGAGGTATGAGGTATAATAGATGCAGTGTGTACAGGTATATAGTATATACAGCAGTGTACTGATATGTGAGGTACGAGGTATAATAGATGAGGTGTGTACAGATATATAGTATATACAGCAGTGTACTGATATGTGAGGTACGAGGTATAATAGATGCAGTGTGTACAGATATATAGTATATACAGCAGTGTACTGATATGTGAGGTATAATAGATGCAGTGTGTACAGATATATAGTATATACAGCAGTGTACTGATATGTGAGGTATGAGGTATAATAGATGCAGTGTGTACAGATATATAGTATATACAGCAGTGTACTGATATGTGAGGTACGAGGTATATTAGATGCAGTGTGTGCAGATATATAGTATATACAGCAGTGTACTGATATGTGAGGTATGAGGTATAATAGATGTGTACAGATATATAGTATATACAGCAGTGTACTGATATGTGAGGTATGAGGTATAATAGATGCAGTGTGTACAGATATATAGTATATACAGCAGTGTACTGATATGTGAGGTATGAGGTATAATAGATGCAGTGTGTACAGATATATAGTATATACAGCAGTGTACTGATATGTGAGGTACGAGGTATAATAGACGCAGTGTGTACAGATATATAGTATATACAGCAGTGTACTGATATGTGAGGTATGAGGTATAATAGATGCAGTGTGTACAGATATATAGTATATACAGCAGTGTACTGATATGTGAGGTATAATAGATGCAGTGTACAGATATATAGTATATACAGCAGTGTACTGATATGTGAGGTATAATAGATGAGGTGTGTACAGATATATAGTATATACAGCAGTGTACTGATATGTGAGGTACGAGGTATAATAGATGAGGTGTGTACAGATATATAGTATATACAGCAGTGTACTGATATGTGAGGTACGAGGTATAATAGATGCAGTGTGTACAGATATATAGTATATACAGCAGTGTACTGATATGTGAGGTATAATAGATGCAGTGTGTACAGATATATAGTATATACAGCAGTGTACTGATATGTGAGGTATGAGGTATAATAGATGCAGTGTGTACAGATATATAGTATATACAGCAGTGTACTGATATGTGAGGTACGAGGTATATTAGATGCAGTGTGTGCAGATATATAGTATATACAGCAGTGTACTGATATGTGAGGTATGAGGTATAATAGATGCAGTGTGTACAGATATATAGTATATACAGCAGTGTACTGATATGTGAGGTATGAGGTATAATAGATGCAGTGTGTACAGATATATAGTATATACAGCAGTGTACTGATATGTGAGGTATGAGGTATAATAGATGCAGTGTGTACAGATATATAGTATATACAGCAGTGTACTGATATGTGAGGTATGAGGTATAATAGATGCAGTGTGTACAGGTATATAGTATATACAGCAGTGTACTGATATGTGAGGTACGAGGTATAATAGGTGAGGTGTGTACAGATATATAGTATATACAGCAGTGTACTGATATGTGAGGTACGAGGTATAATAGATGCAGTGTGTACAGATATATGGTATATACAGCAGTGTACTGATATGTGAGGTATAATAGATGCAGTGTGTACAGATATATAGTATATACAGCAGTGTACTGATATGTGAGGTATGAGGTATAATAGATGCAGTGTGTACAGATATATAGTATATACAGCAGTGTACTGATATGTGAGGTACGAGGTATATTAGATGCAGTGTGTGCAGATATATAGTATATACAGCAGTGTACTGATATGTGAGGTATGAGGTATAATAGATGTGTACAGATATATAGTATATACAGCAGTGTACTGATATGTGAGGTATGAGGTATAATAGATGCAGTGTGTACAGATATATAGTATATACAGCAGTGTACTGATATGTGAGGTATGAGGTATAATAGATGCAGTGTGTACAGATATATAGTATATACAGCAGTGTACTGATATGTGAGGTATGAGGTATAATAGATGCAGTGTGTACAGATATATAGTATATACAGCAGTGTACTGATATGTGAGGTACGAGGTATAATAGACGCAGTGTGTACAGATATATAGTATATACAGCAGTGTACTGATATGTGAGGTATGAGGTATAATAGATGCAGTGTGTACAGATATATAGTATATACAGCAGTGTACTGATATGTGAGGTATAATAGATGCAGTGTACAGATATATAGTATATACAGCAGTGTACTGATATGTGAGGTATAATAGATGAGGTGTGTACAGATATATAGTATATACAGCAGTGTACTGATATGTGAGGTACGAGGTATAATAGATAAGGTGTGTACAGATATATAGTATATACAGCAGTGTACTGATATGTGAGGTACGAGGTATAATAGATGCAGTGTGTACAGATATATAGTATATACAGCAGTGTACTGATATGTGAGGTACGAGGTATAATAGATGCAGTGTGTACAGATATATAGTATATACAGCAGTGTACTGATATGTGAGGTATGAGGTATAATAGATGCAGTGTGTACAGATATATAGTATATACAGCAGTGTACTGATATGTGAGGTACGAGGTATAATAGATGCAGTGTGTACAGATATATAGTATATACAGCAGTGTACTGATATGTGAGGTACGAGGTATAATAGATGCAGTGTGTACAGATATATGGTATATACAGCAGTGTACTGATATGTGAGGTACGAGGTATAATAGATGCAGTGTGTACAGATATATAGTATATACAGCAGTGTACTGATATGTGAGGTATGAGGTATAATAGATGAGGTGTGTACAGATATATAGTATATACAGCAGTGTACTGATATGTGAGGTACGAGGTATAATAGATGCAGTGTACAGATATATAGTATATACAGCAGTGTACTGATATGTGAGGTATGAGGTATAATAGATGCAGTGTGTACAGGTATATAGTATATACAGCAGTGTACTGATATGTGAGGTACGAGGTATAATAGATGCAGTGTGTACAGGTATATAGTATATACAGCAGTGTACTGATATGTGAGGTACGAGGTATAATAGATGCAGTGTGTACAGGTATATAGTATATACAGCAGTGTACTGATATGTGAGGTACGAGGTATAATAGATGCAGTGTACAGATATATAGTATATACAGCAGTGTACTGATATGTGAGGTATAATAGATGCAGTGTGTACAGATATATAGTATATACAGCAGTGTACTGATATGTGAGGTATGAGGTATAATAGATGCAGTGTGTACAGATATATAGTATATACAGCAGTGTACTGATATGTGAGGTACGAGGTATAATAGATGTAGTGTGTACAGATATATAGTATATACAGCAGTGTACTGATATGTGAGGTATGAGGTATAATAGATGCAGTGTGTGCAGATATATAGTATATACAGCAGTGTACTGATATGTGAGGTAAGAGGTATAATAGAGTGTGTACAGATATATAGTATATACAGCAGTGTACTGATATGTGAGGTATGAGGTATAATAGATGCAGTGTGTACAGATATATAGTATATACAGCAGTGTACTGATATGTGAGGTATGAGGTATAATAGATGCAGTGTGTACAGATATATAGTATATACAGCAGTGTACTGATATGTGAGGTATGAGGTATAATAGATGAGGTGTGTACAGATATATAGTATATACAGCAGTGTACTGATATGTGAGGTACGAGGTATAATAGATGAGGTGTGTACAGATATATAGTATATACAGCAGTGTACTGATATGTGAGGTACGAGGTATAATAGATGCAGTGTGTACAGATATATAGTATATACAGCAGTGTACTGATATGTGAGGTATAATAGATGCAGTGTGTACAGATATATAGTATATACAGCAGTGTACTGATATGTGAGGTACGAGGTATAATAGATGCAGTGTGTACAGATATATAGTATATACAGCAGTGTACTGATATGTGAGGTACGAGGTATAATAGATGCGTGTGTACAGATATATAGTATATACAGCAGTGTACTGATATGTGAGGTATGAGGTATAATAGATGCAGTGTGTGC
>NW_024400722.1:0-709 GCF_905171765.1 Bufo bufo | reverse complement strand
ACGTCCCACCACTGGAACAGGCCACTGTCACACATTTAGGCCCCAGGCCCACACAGAGGAGGAGAGGTCCCGTAACAGAGCATCTGGCCTTATGTCAGCGCAGAATCTGTCTCTCATGTCATAGCAGAGAATCAGGCTTCACGTCACCCACCACTGGAACAGGCCACTGTCACACATTTAGGCCCAGGCACCCAGGCAGAGGAGAGAGGTCCCGTAACAGAGAATCTGGCCTTATGTCAGCGCAGATCTGTCTCATGTCATAGCAGAGAATCAGGCTTCACGTCACCCACCACTGGAACAGGCCACTGTCACACATTTAGGCCCGGCACCCAGCAGAGAGAGGTCCCGTAACAGAGAATCTGGCCTTATGTCAGCGCAGAATCTGTATTCATGTATAGCAGAGAATCAGGCTTCACGTCACCCACCACTGGAACAGGCCACTGTCACACATTTAGGCCCGGCACCCACAGAGAGAGAGCGGTCCCGTAAAGAGAATCTGGCCTTATGTCAGCGCAAATCTGTCTTCATGTCATAGCAGAGAATCAGGCTTCACGTCACCCACCACTGGAACAGGCCACTGTCACACATTAGGCCCAGGCACCAGGCAGAGGAGAGATGTCCGTAACAGAGAATCTGGCCTTATGTCAGCGCAGAATCTGTCTTCATGTCATAGGCAGAGAATCAGGCTTCACGTCACCCACCACTGGAA
>NW_024400721.1:0-5417 GCF_905171765.1 Bufo bufo | reverse complement strand
TGTCGTGGTCATGGACGCGGCGCAATATGAGAATATGTGTAGGAATATACTATCAGACACAGGGACGTATGAAGTTCTGTATAATGACCCCACCGAGGGATATAGGCGTGAACTTAAAATTATTTTGGATGAAGCGAAAGCTACCAATATCATTAATGCTGAGGAATTTGCTTTTCTCTTTCCCCTGCATCCCCGTAAATCTACATTTTACAGTCTCCCCAAAGTGCATAAGGGGGTTAGTCCTCTGAAGGGGAGACCCATTGTTTCGGGGGTGGACAATCTTAACCAGAATCTGGGTATTTACATCGACCGGATATTGGCACCGTTTGTTACGGCTCTCCCCTCCCATGTCAGAGATACCACCGACCTCCTTAAGCGTTTGGAGGGTCTGACATTGGAGGAGACCTGTCTCCTTTCTAGTATTGACGTTGAGGCCCTTTATTCCTCGATACCACATAATTTGGTCCTCAGGGCAGTAGAACATTTCCTTCGGTCACGGGGATGTCAGTATCGCGCCCACAGCCAATTTGTCCTGCGTCTTCTTGAGTTTACGTTAACACGTAATTTCTTCACCTTTGATGGGAGGACCTACCACCAGCTCAGGGGTACTGCGATGGGGAGTCCCTGCGCCCCATCGTACGCTAATCTATTCCTGGGCTGGTGGGAGGAGACCATCGTTTTTAAGGAAGACGAGGCTCTTGACACTTATGAAATTGGCTTGTGGGCGCGATACATCGATGACATCTTCATACTCTGGAATGGAGATCAGGGGACCTTTGAAGCCTTCGTCCAGCATCTCAATCAGAACAATATTGGCATGCACTTCACTTGTGAGTCGCACCCCACGACCTTGCCATTCCTGGATATTAAAATCTCCAGGAACGCGAAGGGTGAACTGGACACGTCGATCTATAGGAAGGCCACCTCTACGAATTCCCTCCTGAGGTGGGAGAGTAACCATCCTCTCCCACTCAGGAGTGGAATTCCTAGAGGTCAGTACTTGCGTCTGAGACGCAACTGCTCAGACAAGCATGATTTTATTCGCCAAGCAGCTGATCTGAGGATGAGATTTTTGTCCAGGGGATACCCCGACTTTGTTTTGAGATCGGCATTCCAGAAAGCCCTGTCCCGACCAAGATGCTCACTGCTCACTTCCAATCAACTATCCACTCCACCCACTAAGGTCATGAGAATCATCACCAATTTCGATAGGGGGTCTAAACAAGTCAGGCAGATTTTGGGGCGCCATTGGCAAGTCCTCAAAATGGACCCTGACTTAAAAGACGTTTTAGGTGACCAACCACAAATAACCTATCGTAGGGGGCCGAACATACGTGATAAGCTAGTGCATAGTCACTATGCACCCGATCGCACCAAGACCACCTGGTTGCGATGTAGAACTGTGGGTTGTTATAGATGTGGAAATTGTATAGCGTGCAAACGCATACAGGTTAGCAAGTCATTTGTGAGCAATGTTACAGGCAAGACATATTCAATCCCGCATTTCATTAACTGTAAATCCAGAGGGGTCATATATCGGATCCAGTGTGAATGTGGGATTGAATATGTAGGCAAAACGATACGGGAATTCAGGAGGCGGATAGGGGAGCACTTGGGGGACATCTCACACAAAAGAGATACCCCAATCTCTAAACACGTCCATACTGTGCACAATGGTAGAGCCTCTCTGAAGTTCCTCGGTTTTGATGTGGTCAAACCGCCTGTGAGAGGGGGCAACTGGGACAAATGTCTGCTTCAGCAAGAATCCCGATGGATATTCCACCTTAAAACATCTGCACCCCTGGGCCTGAATGAAAGGCTGGACTATGGGTGCTTTATATAGATATTGGTTAAGCTTACTCCTCAACAATAGTAATGCTCAATCCTATGGTGGCATCCTATTCCTCTGGAAGGGATGCACATATAGGAGACATACTACTAATTCACAATTTTCCAAAACAACCTGGTATTGTGTCCAGCTCTTTCTATCTAGTTCTTGTTGCTGCGAATCTGCAAGAAATGTCAGTTTCAATTTGCTACGATCTTGCTTTGTAGCGTTGTCACGGACGCCTCCATCGTGGGACGTACTGTGAGGTTACCTTGTGTTGACATGTTCTCCGTGGTAACCGCTCTCTCCCTCCGCCTCCTGATCCGATTGGTCGCCGTAATCATGTGGTATCGGCGGCGGCGTCTGGTGCGTCACGGCGCATGCGCGTGACGTCACACGCCGACGCCGATGCTGACAGGGCGGTCTCCCTGGAAGAGGCGCGCTGGGGATCTATTTAAACACCATGAAGGTATGTGTCAGTGTGGCTGGTATAGGTTGATGAACCCCCTTAACATTAGGGATACTACCTTTAGTGAGGACCACCAGATCCTTACACACCAAGGAGCAGAGAAGCATCTATTCCTCTGTAGCATGGCAATCCTGCACCATGGATGCCTGCCCCTAGACTTTGACTCTGAACCTTGGGTCTTGTCTTTCATGTAACCGTCCAACTGCAGCATATGTTTGACTGCTACTTGCGGTCATAGACGGTATACTTTTCGTTTTGTCTCTACATGCATTTTATCCCCCTGAGGAGTCGACACGACAGAAACGTGCCACGTCGGGAGGCCTGTAGTCGCTTTGTGTTTTTTATGTTTGTTTACTAGACTAGGGTTCAGGTCCATAACTAGGGACAGGTATCCGGACGGGGTCGCTCTTTTCAGGGCGAGTGCTCTGTGTAGACAGGCAGCATGGGAGCAGGCCCCAATCCTACCAAGTATATAGGGTGATATAGGGCACAGCATCCATACTCTCATGACTGTATTTCTTGTCTACACTCCCTTCCGTCAGGCCTGACTCCCCTACCACGCTGATCCTAGTCATCTGGTCGGTCAGGTAAGACTGTCTGTGTCCACACCGGCGCAGCAGTTACATCTAATATTCTTGTCCTACCAGAAGTGGGGTATCCGTCCTGGAACCCCAATACATGTTATACTTGTGTTGGTTGGGTTATACTGTTAGCATTCACCTATGCGTATCAGTGCTAAGTTTTGTCTTTTTTCTCTACCAGCAGTGGGGTATCCACCCAGAACCCCTTGACTATATGTTTTGTATTGTGATGCATCTTCAGGTGTATATTTTAATGTATATCATATAAAGGTTATATTTTATAAGGATATTTCCCCACACTCTTTCATTGTGGGCCACTCACAGCTTTGAAATCTTGAAATATCAATGGGATTGTTGTCACAAATAGTCTCAATCAGATATCTATCATCCCCACTGATATGGCAGGATTCCTAGCGACAGGATTTGATGCAGAGAACTGGTTACATGAGGCCAAGGATATATTCTCTGATAAACAGTTCAATCAGAAAAAGTACTTACCATCCTTTCAAACCGCCTTTGTAGATCTTACCCAGGTCTATAAAGAACAGATTACGTCCTGGTGGGAGGTGCAAAGTCTGGACAATTACATTAAAAATAACATTGTCCCAAGGGGGCTGCGTATCTCTCTCCTCCCAGCGGCTCGTCTACGACAACATCCCGGCTTCTTAACTAAGTGGGAGCAGGAAGCCACAAATAGTTCCCTCAGGCTTATGAGGCTTCTGCTGGATGAGGAGAGAGCTAATCTAGCCACCCTTAGTCAGAAATTGATAGAATACACGGAGGTTGTACAGACTTTTTCACAGGAAGCGGAATTCCAGAACAAAGAAAAGCAGCTCCAACTTACCCTAGAAAAATATCAATATCACCTAAAAGAAAGGAAACACCGGCAGTTTATTAGAGATCTCTCCGTTTTTAAAGAAAACCGTATATATTCCTCTCTTGGTAACACAAGAAGAGATACTGTACCAAGCAATTCTGAGAGATCTTCTACTGAAACTGACCACTCCGATTCGGAGAGAGAAACTGTCCCTAAAGTGAGTCAACACCCCAATAGGGGCAGGTACAGGAAGGGTAAAGGTCGTGGCTCATACAGAGGCCAGGATAACCGTTTTTTAGGCCAGTTCAATCAAACTATGGAATATCCGCTACGCAGTCGCACACAGAAACCTCCGAATTAGTTTTGGGACCACAAGTCTTAAACCTTTCATCACGTGTCCTCAGTATCGATGAGACTAAAGCCCTAGAACTAGGCCTGACGTTTGTACCCACCCCAAAATTTGACAGATTTGCATCTGTCAAAGATATTAATTTGTTTATTCGCAAGTTAAGGTGGCATAAACACTTTAGATTAATGGACCGTCGCCAATGTCTTGAATTGGGGATTCCTACTGACTTACTTAAGGATGTACAACTACTACAGTCCTTGAACTCCAATGAGGACACTACCAAGGGTAACGGTCCATTTACTAGTCTAAAAGTGAAAAGTACCAAGATGCCACCCACTGCGAACGAAGTGTCATGTATAGATGTATTCCTAAACATGGTCACCAGGGATCTAGAGGACCTCAGAGTGTCCACGCATCATTCCAACTGCGCCGAGTCCGTGACCACTGCTATTTCTTCATTAGCTGATGACCACCACATAGTCATCAAACCCGCTGACAAGGGGGGGAATGTCGTGGTCATGGACGCGGCGCAATATGAGAATATGTGTAGGAATATACTATCAGACACAGGGACGTATGAAGTTCTGTATAATGACCCCACCGAGGGATATAGGCGTGAACTTAAAATTATTTTGGATGAAGCGAAAGCTACCAATATCATTAATGCTGAGGAATTTGCTTTTCTCTTTCCCCTGCATCCCCGTAAATCTACATTTTACAGTCTCCCCAAAGTGCATAAGGGGGTTAGTCCTCTGAAGGGGAGACCCATTGTTTCGGGGGTGGACAATCTTAACCAGAATCTGGGTATTTACATCGACCGGATATTGGCACCGTTTGTTACGGCTCTCCCCTCCCATGTCAGAGATACCACCGACCTCCTTAAGCGTTTGGAGGGTCTGACATTGGAGGAGACCTGTCTCCTTTCTAGTATTGACGTTGAGGCCCTTTATTCCTCGATACCACATAATTTGGTCCTCAGGGCAGTAGAACATTTCCTTCGGTCACGGGGATGTCAGTATCGCGCCCACAGCCAATTTGTCCTGCGTCTTCTTGAGTTTACGTTAACACGTAATTTCTTCACCTTTGATGGGAGGACCTACCACCAGCTCAGGGGTACTGCGATGGGGAGTCCCTGCGCCCCATCGTACGCTAATCTATTCCTGGGCTGGTGGGAGGAGACCATCGTTTTTAAGGAAGACGAGGCTCTTGACACTTATGAAATTGGCTTGTGGGCGCGATACATCGATGAATCTTCATACTCTGGAATGGAGATCAGGGGACCTTTGAAGCCTTCGTCCAGCATCTCAATCAGAACAATATTGGCATGCACTTCACTGTGAGTCGCACCCACGACCTTGCCATTCCTGGATATT
>NW_024400720.1:0-24170 GCF_905171765.1 Bufo bufo | reverse complement strand
TGTCTGTATCACCCTGCAGGAGGAGGGGCAGGCTCATAGCTCTCTTCTGTCTGTATCACCCTGCAGGGGGAGAGGCAGGCTCATAGCTCTCTTCTGTATGTATCACCCTGCAGGGGGAGGGGCAGGCTCATAGCTCTCTTCTGTCTGTATCACCCTGCAGGGGGAGGGGCAGGCTCATAGCTCTCTTCTGTCTGTATCACCCTGCAGGAGGAGGGGCAGGCTCATAGCTCTCTTCTGTCTGTATCACCCTGCAGGAGGAGGGGCAGGCTCATAGCTCTCCTCTGTATGTATCACCCTGCAGGAGGAGGGGCGGCTCATAGCTCTCTTCTGTCTGTATCACCCTGCAGGAGGAGGGGCAGGCTCATAGCTCTCTTCTGTCTGTATCACCCTGCAGGAGGAGGGGCAGGCTCATAGCTCTCTTCTGTCTGTATCACCCTGCAGGGGGAGGGGCAGGCTCAGAGCTCTCTTCTGTCTGTATCACCCTGCAGGAGGAGGGGCAGGCTCATAGATTTCTTCTGTCTGTATCACCCTGCAGGAGGAGGGGCAGGCTCACAGCTCTCTTCTGTCTATATCACCCTGCAGGAGGAGGGGCAGGCTCATAGCTCTTTTCTGTCTGTATCACCCTGCAGGGGGAGGGGCAGGCTCATAGCTCTCTTCTGTCTGTATCATCCTGCAGGAGGAGGGGCAGGCTCATAGCTCTCCTCTGTCTGTATCACCCTGCAGGAGGAGGGGCAGGCTCATAGCTCTCTTCTGTCTGTATCACCCTGCAGGAGGAGGGGCAGGCTCATAGCTCTCCTCTGTCTGTATCACCCTGCAGGGGGAGGGGCAGGCTCATAGCTCTCTTCTGTCTGT
Organism: Bufo bufo; assembly: GCF_905171765.1. Lineage (NCBI taxonomy): Eukaryota > Metazoa > Chordata > Amphibia > Anura > Bufonidae > Bufo > Bufo bufo. The sequence continues at coordinate 23,318 of NW_024400720.1, read as the reverse complement.
ATCACCCTGCAGGAGGAGGGGCAGGCTCATAGCTCTCTTCTGTCTGTATCACCCTGCAGGAAGAGGGGCAGGCTCATAGCTCTCTTCTGTATGTATCACCCTGCAGGAGGAGGGGCAGGCTCATAGCTCTCTTCTGCTTGTATCACCCTGCAGGGGGAGGGGCAGGCTCATAGCTCTCCTCTGTATGTATCACCCTGCAGGAGGAGGGGCGGGCTCATAGCTCTCTTCTGTCTGTATCACCCTGCAGGAGGAGGGGCAGGCTCATAGCTCTCTTCTGTCTGTATCACCCTGCAGGGGGAGGGGCAGGCTCAGAGCTCTCTTCTGTCTGTATCACCCTGCAGGAGGAGGGGCAGGCTCATAGATTTCTTCTGTCTGTATCACCCTGCAGGAGGAGGGGCAGGCTCACAGCTCTCTTCTGTCTGTATCACCCTGCAGGAGGAGGGGCAGGCTCATAGCTCTTTTCTGTCTGTATCACCCTGCAGGGGGAGGGGCAGGCTCATAGCTCTCTTCTGTCTGTATCACCCTGCAGGAGGAGGGGCAGGCTCATAGCTCTCCTCTGTCTGTATCACCCTGCAGGGGGAGGGGCAGGCTCATAGCTCTCTTCTGTCTGTATCACCCTGCAGGACGAGGGGCAGGCTCATAGCTCTCTTCTGTCTGTATCACCCTGCAGGAGGAGGGGCAGGCTCATAGCTCTCTTCTGTCTGTATCACCCTGCAGGGGGAGGGGCAGGCTCATAGCTCTCTTCTGTCTGTATCACCCTGCAGGAGGAGGGGCAGGCTCATAGCTCTTTTCTGTCTGTATCACCCTGCAGGAGGAGGGGCAGGCTCATAGCTCTCCTCTGTATGTATCACCCTGCAGGAGGAGGGGCGGGCTCATAGCTCTCTTCTGTCTGTATCACCCTGCAGGAGGAGGGGCAGGCTCATAGCTCTCTTCTGTCTGTATCACCCTGCAGGGGGAGGGGCAGGCTCAGAGCTCTCTTCTGTCTGTATCACCCTGCAGGAGGAGGGGCAGGCTCATAGATTTCTTCTGTCTGTATCACCCTGCAGGAGGAGGGGCAGGCTCACAGCTCTCTTCTGTCTGTATCACCCTGCAGGAGGAGGGGCAGGCTCATAGCTCTTTTCTGTCTGTATCACCCTGCAGGGGGAGGGGCAGGCTCATAGCTCTCTTCTGTCTGTATCACCCTGCAGGAGGAGGGGCAGGCTCATAGCTCTTTTCTGTCTGTATCACCCTGCAGGAGGAGGGGCAGGCTCATAGCTCTCCTCTGTCTGTATCACCCTGCAGGAGGAGGGGCAGGCTCATAGCTCTCTTCTGTCTGTATCACCCTGCAGGAGGAGGGGCAGGCTCATAGCTCTCCTCTGTCTGTATCACCCTGCAGGGGGAGGGGCAGGCTCATAGCTCTCTTCTGTCTGTATCACCCAGCAGGAGGAGGGGCAGGCTCATAGCTCTCTTCTGTCTGTATCACCCTGCAGGGGGAGAGGCAGGCTCATAGCTCTCTTCTGTATGTATCACCCTGCAGGGGGAGGGGCAGGCTCATAGCTCTCTTCTGTCTGTATCACCCTGCAGGGGGAGGGGCAGGCTCATAGCTCTCTTCTGTCTGTATCACCCTGCAGGAGGAGGGGCAGGCTCATAGCTCTCTTCTGTCTGTATCACCCTGCAGGAGGAGGGGCAGGCTCATAGCTCTCCTCTGTATGTATCACCCTGCAGGAGGAGGGGCGGGCTCATAGCTCTCTTCTGTCTGTATCACCCTGCAGGAGGAGGGGCAGGCTCATAGCTCTCTTCTGTCTGTATCACCCTGCAGGGGGAGGGGCAGGCTCAGAGCTCTCTTCTGTCTGTATCACCCTGCAGGAGGAGGGGCAGGCTCATAGATTTCTTCTGTCTGTATCACCCTGCAGGAGGAGGGGCAGGCTCACAGCTCTCTTCTGTCTATATCACCCTGCAGGAGGAGGGGCAGGCTCATAGCTCTTTTCTGTCTGTATCACCCTGCAGGGGGAGGGGCAGGCTCATAGCTCTCTTCTGTCTGTATCATCCTGCAGGAGGAGGGGCAGGCTCATAGCTCTCCTCTGTCTGTATCACCCTGCAGGAGGAGGGGCAGGCTCATAGCTCTCTTCTGTCTGTATCACCCTGCAGGAGGAGGGGCAGGCTCATAGCTCTCCTCTGTCTGTATCACCCTGCAGGGGGAGGGGCAGGCTCATAGCTCTCTTCTGTCTGTATCACCCTGCAGGAGGAGGGGCAGGCTCATAGCTCTCTTCTGTCTGTATCACCCTGCAGGAAGAGGGGCAGGCTCATAGCTCTCTTCTGTATGTATCACCCTGCAGGAGGAGGGGCAGGCTCATAGCTCTCTTCTGCTTGTATCACCCTGCAGGGGGAGGGGCAGGCTCATAGCTCTCCTCTGTATGTATCACCCTGCAGGAGGAGGGGCGGGCTCATAGCTCTCTTCTGTCTGTATCACCCTGCAGGAGGAGGGGCAGGCTCATAGCTCTCTTCTGTCTGTATCACCCTGCAGGGGGGGGGCAGGCCCAGAGCTCTCTTCTGTCTGTATCACCCTGCAGGAGGAGGGGCAGGCTCATAGATTTCTTCTGTCTGTATCACCCTGCAGGAGGAGGGGCAGGCTCACAGCTCTCTTCTGTCTGTATCACCCTGCAGGAGGAGGGGCAGGCTCATAGCTCTTTTCTGTCTGTATCACCCGGCAGGGGGAGGGGCAGGCTCATAGCTCTCTTCTGTCTGTATCATCCTGCAGGAGGAGGGGCAGGCTCATAGCTCTCCTCTGTCTGTATCACCCTGCAGGAGGAGGGGCAGGCTCATAGCTCTCTTCTGTCTGTATCACCCTGCAGGAGGAGGGGCAGGCTCATAGCTCTCCTCTGTCTGTATCACCCTGCAGGGGGAGGGGCAGGCTCATAGCTCTCTTCTGTCTGTATCACCCTGCAGGAGGAGGGGCAGGCTCATAGCTCTCTTCTGTCTGTATCACCCTGCAGGAGGAGGGGCAGGCTCATAGCTCTCTTCTGTCTGTATCACCCTGCAGGGGGAGGGGCAGGCTCATAGCTCTCTTCTGTCTGTATCACCCTGCAGGAGGAGGGGCAGGCTCATAGCTCTCCTCTGTCTGTATCACCCTGCAGGAGGAGGGGCAGGCTCATAGCTCTCTTCTGTCTGTATCACCCTGCAGGAGGAGGGGCAGGCTCATAGCTCTCCTCTGTCTGTATCGCCCTGCAGGAGGAGGGGCAGGCTCATAGCTCTCCTCTGTCTGTATCACCCTGCAGGAGGAGGGGCAGGCTCATAGCTCTCTTCTGTCTGTATCACCCTGCAGGAGGAGGGGCGGGCTCATAGCTCTCTTCTGTCTGTATCACCCTGCAGGAGGAGGGGCAGGCTCATAGCTCTCTTCTGTCTGTATCACCCTGCAGGAGGAGGGGCAGGCTCATAGCTCTCTTCTGTCTGTATCACCCTGTAGGAGGAGGGGCAGGCTCATAGCTCTCTTCTGTCTGTATCACCCTGCAGGAGGAGGGGCAGGCTCATAGCTCTCTTCTGTCTGTATCACCCTGCAGGAGGAGGGGCAGGCTCATAGCTCTCTTCTGTCTGTATCACCCTGCAGGGGGAGGGGCAGGCTCATAGCTCTCTTCTGTCTGTATCACCCTGCAGGAGGAGGGGCAGGCTCATAGCTCTCTTCTGTCTGTATCACCCTGCAGGAGGAGGGGCAGGCTCATAGCTCTCTTCTGTCTGTATCACCCTGCAGGAGGAGGGGCAGGCTCATAGCTCTCTTCTGTCTGTATCACCCTGCAGGAGGAGGGGCAGGCTCATAGCTCTCTTCTGTCTGTATCACCCTGCAGGAGGAGGGGCAGGCTCATAGCTCTCTTCTGTCTGTATCACCCTGCAGGAGGAGGGGCAGGCTCATAGCTCTCCTCTGTCTGTATCACCCTGCAGGAGGAGGGGCAGGCTCATAGCTCTCTTCTGTCTGTATCACCCTGCAGGAGGAGGGGCAGGCTCATAGCTCTCTTCTGTCTGTATCACCCTGCAGGAGGAGGGGCAGGCTCATAGCTCTCTTCTGTCTGTATCACCCTGCAGGGGGAGGGGCAGGCTCATAGCTCTCTTCTGTCTGTATCACCCTGCAGGAGGAGGGGCAGGCTCATAGCTCTCTTCTGTCTGTATCACCCTGCAGGAGGAGGGGCAGGCTCATAGCTCTCTTCTGTCTGTATCACCCTGCAGGAGGAGGGGCAGGCTCATAGCTCTCTTCTGTCTGTATCACCCTGCAGGAGGAGGGGCAGGCTCATAGCTCTCTTCTGTCTGTATCACCCTGCAGGGGGAGGGGCAGGCTCATAGCTCTCTTCTGTATGTATCACCCTGCAGGAGGAGAGGCAGGCTCATAGCTCTCTTCTGTCTGTATCACCCTGCAGGAGGAGGGGCAGGCTCATAGCTCCCTTCTATATCACCCTGCAGGAAGAGGGGCAGGCTCATAGCTCTCTTCTGTCTGTATCACCCTGCAGGAGGAGGGGCAGGCTCATAGCTCTCTTCTGTCTGTATCACCCTGCAGGAGGAGGGGCAGGCTCATAGCTCTCTTCTGTCTGTATCACCCTGCAGGGGGAGGGGCAGGCTCATAGCTCTCTTCTGTCTGTATCATCCTGCAGGAGGAGGGGCAGGCTCATAGCTCTCTTCTGTCTGTATCACCCTGCAGGGGGAGGGGCAGGCTCATAGCTCTCTTCTGTCTGTATCACCCTGCAGGAGGAGGGGCAGGCTCATAGCTCTCTTCTGTCTGTATCACCCTGCAGGGGGAGGGGCAGGCTCATAGCTCTCTTCTGTCTGTATCACCCTGCAGGAGGAGGGGCAGGCTCATAGCTCTTTTCTGTCTGTATCACCCTGCAGGAGGAGGGGCAGGCTCATAGCTCTCCTCTGTATGTATCACCCTGCAGGAGGAGGGGCGGGCTCATAGCTCTCTTCTGTCTGTATCACCCTGCAGGAGGAGGGGCAGGCTCATAGCTCTCTTCTGTCTGTATCACCCTGCAGGGGGAGGGGCAGGCTCAGAGCTCTCTTCTGTCTGTATCACCCTGCAGGAGGAGGGGGCAGGCTCATAGATTTCTTCTGTCTGTATCACCCTGCAGGAGGAGGGGCAGGCTCACAGCTCTCTTCTGTCTGTATCACCCTGCAGGAGGAGGGGCAGGCTCATAGCTCTTTTCTGTCTGTATCACCCTGCAGGGGGAGGGGCAGGCTCATAGCTCTCTTCTGTCTGTATCACCCTGCAGGAGGAGGGGCAGGCTCATAGCTCTTTTCTGTCTGTATCACCCTGCAGGAGGAGGGGCAGGCTCATAGCTCTCCTCTGTCTGTATCACCCTGCAGGAGGAGGGGCAGGCTCATAGCTCTCTTCTGTCTGTATCACCCTGCAGGAGGAGGGGCAGGCTCATAGCTCTCCTCTGTCTGTATCACCCTGCAGGGGGAGGGGCAGGCTCATAGCTCTCTTCTGTCTGTATCACCCTGCAGGAGGAGGGGCAGGCTCATAGCTCTCTTCTGTCTGTATCACCCTGCAGGGGGAGAGGCAGGCTCATAGCTCTCTTCTGTATGTATCACCCTGCAGGGGAGGGGCAGGCTCATAGCTCTCTTCTGTCTGTATCACCCTGCAGGGGGAGGGGCAGGCTCATAGCTCTCTTCTGTCTGTATCACCCTGCAGGAGGAGGGGGCAGGCTCATAGCTCTCTTCTGTCTGTATCACCCTGCAGGAGGAGGGGCAGGCTCATAGCTCTCCTCTGTATGTATCACCCTGCAGGAGGAGGGGCGGGCTCATAGCTCTCTTCTGTCTGTATCACCCTGCAGGAGGAGGGGCAGGCTCATAGCTCTCTTCTGTCTGTATCACCCTGCAGGGGGAGGGGCAGGCTCAGAGCTCTCTTCTGTCTGTATCACCCTGCAGGAGGAGGGGCGGGCTCATAGCTCTCTTCTGTCTGTATCACCCTGCAGGAGGAGGGGCAGGCTCATAGATTTCTTCTGTCTGTATCACCCTGCAGGAGGAGGGGCAGGCTCACAGCTCTCTTCTGTCTATATCACCCTGCAGGAGGAGGGGCAGGCTCATAGCTCTTTTCTGTCTGTATCACCCTGCAGGGGGAGGGGCAGGCTCATAGCTCTCTTCTGTCTGTATCATCCTGCAGGAGGAGGGGCAGGCTCATAGCTCTCCTCTGTCTGTATCACCCTGCAGGAGGAGGGGCAGGATCATAGCTCTCTTCTGTCTGTATCACCCTGCAGGAGGAGGGGCAGGCTCATAGCTCTCTTCTGTCTGTATCACCCTGCAGGAGGAGGGGGCAGGCTCATAGCTCTCTTCTGTCTGTATCACCCTGCAGGAGGAGGGGCAGGCTCATAGCTCTCCTCTGTCTGTATCACCCTGCAGGGGGAGGGGCAGGCTCATAGCTCTCTTCTGTCTGTATCACCCTGCAGGAGGAGGGGCAGGCTCATAGCTCTCTTCTGTCTGTATCACCCTGCAGGAAGAGGGGCAGGCTCATATCTCTCTTCTGTATGTATCACCCTGCAGGAGGAGGGGCAGGCTCATAGCTCTCTTCTGCTTGTATCACCCTGCAGGGGGAGGGGCAGGCTCATAGCTCTCCTCTGTATGTATCACCCTGCAGGAGGAGGGGCGGGCTCATAGCTCTCTTCTGTCTGTATCACCCTGCAGGAGGAGGGGCAGGCTCATAGCTCTCTTCTGTCTGTATCACCCTGCAGGGGGAGGGGCAGGCTCAGAGCTCTCTTCTGTCTGTATCACCCTGCAGGAGGAGGGGGCAGGCTCATATATTTCTTCTGTCTGTATCACCCTGCAGGAGGAGGGGCAGGCTCACAGCTCTCTTCTGTCTGTATCACCCTGCAGGAGGAGGGGCAGGCTCATAGCTCTTTTCTGTCTGTATCACCCTGCAGGGGGAGGGGCAGGCTCATAGCTCTCTTCTGTCTGTATCACCCTGCAGGAGGAGGGGCAGGCTCATAGCTCTCCTCTGTCTGTATCACCCTGCAGGGGGAGGGGCAGGCTCATAGCTCTCTTCTGTCTGTATCACCCTGCAGGACGAGGGGCAGGCTCATAGCTCTCTTCTGTCTGTATCACCCTGCAGGAGGAGGGGCAGGCTCATAGCTCTCTTCTGTCTGTATCACCCTGCAGGGGGAGGGGCAGGCTCATAGCTCTCTTCTGTCTGTATCACCCTGCAGGAGGAGGGGCAGGCTCATAGCTCTTTTCTGTCTGTATCACCCTGCAGGAGGAGGGGCAGGCTCATAGCTCTCCTCTGTATGTATCACCCTGCAGGAGGAGGGGCGGGCTCATAGCTCTCTTCTGTCTGTATCACCCTGCAGGAGGAGGGGCAGGCTCATAGCTCTCTTCTGTCTGTATCACCCTGCAGGGGGAGGGGAAGGCTCAGAGCTCTCTTCTGTCTGTATCACCCTGCAGGAGGAGGGGCAGGCTCATAGATTTCTTCTGTCTGTATCACCCTGCAGGAGGAGGGGCAGGCTCACAGCTCTCTTCTGTCTGTATCACCCTGCAGGAGGAGGGGCAGGCTCATAGCTCTTTTCTGTCTGTATCACCCTGCAGGGGGAGGGGCAGGCTCATAGCTCTCTTCTGTCTGTATCACCCTGCAGGAGGAGGGGCAGGCTCATAGCTCTTTCTGTCTGTATCACCCTGCAGGAGGAGGGGCAGGCTCATAGCTCTCCTCTGTCTGTATCACCCTGCAGGAGGAGGGGCAGGCTCATAGCTCTCTTCTGTCTGTATCACCCTGCAGGAGGAGGGGCAGGCTCATAGCTCTCCTCTGTCTGTATCACCCTGCAGGGGGAGGGGCAGGCTCATAGCTCTCTTCTGTCTGTATCACCCTGCAGGAGGAGGGGCAGGCTTATAGCTCTCTTCTGTCTGTATCACCCTGCAGGGGGAGAGGCAGGCTCATAGCTCTCTTCTGTATGTATCACCCTGCAGGGGGAGGGGCAGGCTCATAGCTCTCTTCTGTCTGTATCACCCTGCAGGGGGAGGGGCAGGCTCATAGCTCTCTTCTGTCTGTATCACCCTGCAGGAGGAGGGGCAGGCTCATAGCTCTCTTCTGTCTGTATCACCCTGCAGGAGGAGGGGCAGGCTCATAGCTCTCCTCTGTATGTATCACCCTGCAGGAGGAGGGGCGGGCTCATAGCTCTCTTCTGTCTGTATCACCCTGCAGGAGGAGGGGCAGGCTCATAGCTCTCTTCTGTCTGTATCACCCTGCAGGGGGAGGGGCAGGCTCAGAGCTCTCTTCTGTCTGTATCACCCTGCAGGAGGAGGGGCAGGCCCATAGATTTCTTCTGTCTGTATCACCCTGCAGGAGGAGGGGCAGGCTCACAGCTCTCTTCTGTCTATATCACCCTGCAGGAGGAGGGGCAGGCTCATAGCTCTTTTCTGTCTGTATCACCCTGCAGGGGGAGGGGCAGGCTCATAGCTCTCTTCTGTCTGTATCATCCTGCAGGAGGAGGGGCAGGCTCATAGCTCTCTTCTGTCTGTATCACCCTGCAGGAGGAGGGGCAGGCTCATAGCTCTCCTCTGTCTGTATCACCCTGCAGGGGGAGGGGCAGGCTCATAGCTCTCTTCTGTCTGTATCACCCTGCAGGAGGAGGGGCAGGCTCATAGCTCTCTTCTGTCTGTATCACCCTGCAGGAAGAGGGGCAGGCTCATAGCTCTCTTCTGTATGTATCACCCTGCAGGAGGAGGGGCAGGCTCATAGCTCTCTTCTGCTTGTATCACCCTGCAGGGGGAGGGGCAGGCTCATAGCTCTCCTCTGTATGTATCACCCTGCAGGAGGAGGGGCGGGCTCATAGCTCTCTTCTGTCTGTATCACCCTGCAGGAGGAGGGGCAGGCTCATAGCTCTCTTCTGTCTGTATCACCCTGCAGGGGGAGGGGCAGGCTCAGAGCTCTCTTCTGTCTGTATCACCCTGCAGGAGGAGGGGCAGGCTCATAGATTTCTTCTGTCTGTATCACCCTGCAGGAGGAGGGGCAGGCTCACAGCTCTCTTCTGTCTGTATCACCCTGCAGGAGGAGGGGCAGGCTCATAGCTCTTTCTGTCTGTATCACCCGGCAGGGGGAGGGGCAGGCTCATAGCTCTCTTCTGTCTGTATCATCCTGCAGGAGGAGGGGCAGGCTCATAGCTCTCCTCTGTCTGTATCACCCTGCAGGAGGAGGGGCAGGCTCATAGCTCTCTTCTGTCTGTATCACCCTGCAGGAGGAGGGGCAGGCTCATAGCTCTCCTCTGTCTGTATCACCCTGCAGGGGGAGGGGCAGGCTCATAGCTCTCTTCTGTCTGTATCACCCTGCAGGAGGAGGGGCAGGCTCATAGCTCTCTTCTGTCTGTATCACCCTGCAGGAGGAGGGGCAGGCTCATAGCTCTCTTCTGTCTGTATCACCCTGCAGGGGGAGGGGCAGGCTCATAGCTCTCTTCTGTCTGTATCACCCTGCAGGAGGAGGGGCAGGCTCATAGCTCTCCTCTGTCTGTATCACCCTGCAGGAGGAGGGGCAGGCTCATAGCTCTCTTCTGTCTGTATCACCCTGCAGGAGGAGGGGCAGGCTCATAGCTCTCCTCTGTCTGTATCGCCCTGCAGGAGGAGGGGCAGGCTCATAGCTCTCCTCTGTCTGTATCACCCTGCAGGAGGAGGGGCAGGCTCATAGCTCTCTTCTGTCTGTATCACCCTGCAGGAGGAGGGGCGGGCTCATAGCTCTCTTCTGTCTGTATCACCCTGCAGGAGGAGGGGCAGGCTCATAGCTCTCTTCTGTCTGTATCACCCTGCAGGAGGAGGGGCAGGCTCATAGCTCTCTTCTGTCTGTATCACCCTGTAGGAGGAGGGGCAGGCTCATAGCTCTCTTCTGTCTGTATCACCCTGCAGGAGGAGGGGCAGGCTCATAGCTCTCTTCTGTCTGTATCACCCTGCAGGAGGAGGGGCAGGCTCATAGCTCTCTTCTGTCTGTATCACCCTGCAGGGGGAGGGGCAGGCTCATAGCTCTCTTCTGTCTGTATCACCCTGCAGGAGGAGGGGCAGGCTCATAGCTCTCTTCTGTCTGTATCACCCTGCAGGAGGAGGGGCAGGCTCATAGCTCTCTTCTGTCTGTATCACCCTGCAGGAGGAGGGGCAGGCTCATAGCTCTCTTCTGTCTGTATCACCCTGCAGGAGGAGGGGGCAGGCTCATAGCTCTCTTCTGTCTGTATCACCCTGCAGGAGGAGGGGCAGGCTCATAGCTCTCTTCTGTCTGTATCACCCTGCAGGAGGAGGGGCAGGCTCATAGCTCTCTTCTGTCTGTATCACCCTGCAGGAGGAGGGGCAGGCTCATAGCTCTCTTCTGTCTGTATCACCCTGCAGGAGGAGGGGCAGGCTCATAGCTCTCTTCTGTCTGTATCACCCTGCAGGGGGAGGGGCCGGCTCATAGCTCTCTTCTGTATGTATCACCCTGCAGGAGGAGAGGCAGGCTCATAGCTCTATTCTGTCTGTATCACCCTGCAGGAGGAGGGGCAGGCTCATAGCTCTCCTCTGTCTGTATCACCCTGCAGGAGGAGGGGCAGGCTCATAGCTCTCCTCTGTCTGTATCACCCTGCAGGGGGCGGGGCGGGCTCATAGCTCTCTTCTGTCTGTATCACCCTGCAGGAGGAGGGGCAGGCTCATAGCTCTCTTCTGTCTGTATCACCCTGCAGGAGGAGGGGCAGGCTCATAGCTCCCTTCTATATCACCCTGCAGGAAGAGGGGCAGGCTCATAGCTCTCTTCTGTCTGTATCACCCTGCAGGAGGAGGGGCAGGCTCATAGCTCTCTTCTGTCTGTATCACCCTGCAGGAGGAGGGGCAGGCTCATAGCTCTCTTCTGTCTGTATCACCCTGCAGGGGGAGGGGCAGGCTCATAGCTCTCTTCTGTCTGTATCATCCTGCAGGAGGAGGGGCAGGCTCATAGCTCTCTTCTGTCTGTATCACCCTGCAGGAGGAGGGGCAGGCTCATAGCTCTCTTCTGTCTGTATCACCCTGCAGGAGGAGGGGCAGGCTCATAGCTCTCTTCTGTCTGTATCACCTTGCAGGAGGAGGGGCAGGCTCATAGCTCTCTTCTGTCTGTATCACCCTGCAGGGGAGGGGCAGGCTCATAGCTCTCTTCTGTCTGTATCACCCTGCAGGAGGAGGGGCAGGCTCATAGCTCTCTTCTGTCTGTATCACCCTGCAGGAGGAGGGGCAGGCTCATAGCTCTCTTCTGTCTGTATCACCCTGCAGGAGGAGGGGCAGGCTCATAGCTCTCTTCTGTCTGTATCACCCTGCAGGAGGAGGGGCAGGCTCATAGCTCTCTTCTGTCTGTATCACCCTGCAGGAGGAGGGGCAGGCTCATAGCTCTCTTCTGTCTGTATCACCCTGCAGGAGGAGGGGCAGGCTCATAGCTCTCTTCTGTCTGTATCACCCTGCAGGAGGAGGGGCAGGCTCATAGCTCTCTTCTGTCTGTATCACCCTGCAGGAGGAGGGGCAGGCTCATAGCTCTTTTCTGTCTGTATCACCCTGCAGGGGGAGGGGCAGGCTCATAGCTCTCTTCTGTCTGTATCATCCTGCAGGAGGAGGGGCAGGCTCATAGCTCTCTTCTGTCTGTATCACCCTGCAGGGGGAGGGGCAGGCTCATAGCTCTCCTCTGTCTGTATCACCCTGCAGGAGGAGGGGCAGGCTCATAGCTCTCTTCTGTCTGTATCACCCCTGCAGGTGGAGGGGCAGGCTCATAGCTCTCTTCTGTCTGTATCACCTGCAGGAGGAGGGGCAGGCTCATAGCTCTCTTCTGTCTGTATCACCCTGCAGGGGGAGGGGCAGGCTCATAGCTCTCTTCTGTCTGTATCACCCTGCAGGAGGAGGGGCAGGCTCATAGCTCTCTTCTGTCTGTATCACCCTGCAGGGGGAGGGGCAGGCTCATAGCTCTCTTCTGTCTGTATCACCCTGCAGGAGGAGGGGCAGGCTCATAGCTCTCTTCTGTCTGTATCACCCTGCAGGGGGAGGGCAGGCTCATAGCTCTCCTCTGTCTGTATCACCCTGCAGGAGGAGGGGCAGGCTCATAGCTCTCTTCTGTCTGTATCACCCTGCAGGAGGAGGGGCAGGCTCATAGCTCTCCTCTGTCTGTATCACCCTGCAGGAGGAGGGGCAGGCTCATAGCTCTCTTCTGTCTGTATCACCCTGCAGGGGAGGGGCAGGCTCATAGCTCTCTTCTGTCTGTATCACCCTGCAGGAGGAGGGGCAGGCTCATAGCTCTCTTCTGTCTGTATCACCCTGCAGGGGGGAGGGGCAGGCTCATAGCTCTCTTCTGTCTGTATCACCCTGCAGGAGGAGGGGCAGGCTCATAGCTCTCTTCTGTCTGTATCACCCTGCAGGGGAGAGGCAGGCTCATAGCTCTCTTCTGTATGTATCACCCTGCAGGGGGAGGGGCAGGCTCATAGCTCTCTTCTGTCTGTATCACCCTGCAGGGGGAGGGGCAGGCTCATAGCTCTCTTCTGTCTGTATCACCCTGCAGGAGGAGGGGCAGGCTCATAGCTCTCTTCTGTCTGTATCACCCTGCAGGAGGAGGGGCAGGCTCATAGCTCTCCTCTGTATGTATCACCCTGCAGGAGGAGGGGCGGGCTCATAGCTCTCTTCTGTCTGTATCACCCTGCAGGAGGAGGGGCAGGCTCATAGCTCTCTTCTGTCTGTATCACCCTGCAGGGGGAGGGGCAGGCTCAGAGCTCTCTTCTGTCTGTATCACCCTGCAGGAGGAGGGGCAGGCCCATAGATTTCTTCTGTCTGTATCACCCTGCAGGAGGAGGGGCAGGCTCACAGCTCTCTTCTGTCTAGTATCACCCTGCAGGAGGAGGGGCAGGCTCATAGCTCTTTCTGTCTGTATCACCCTGCAGGGGGAGGGGCAGGCTCATAGCTCTCTTCTGTCTGTATCATCCCTGCAGGAGGAGGGGCAGGCTCATAGCTCTCTTCTGTCTGTATCACCCTGCAGGAGGAGGGGCAGGCTCATAGCTCTCCTCTGTCTGTATCACCCTGCAGGGGGAGGGGCAGGCTCATAGCTCTCTTCTGTCTGTATCACCCTGCAGGAGGAGGGGCAGGCTCATAGCTCTCTTCTGTCTGTATCACCCTGCAGGAAGAGGGGCAGGCTCATAGCTCTCTTCTGTATGTATCACCCTGCAGGAGGAGGGGCAGGCTCATAGCTCTCTTCTGCTTGTATCACCCTGCAGGGGGAGGGGCAGCTCATAGCTCTCCTCTGTATGTATCACCCTGCAGGAGGAGGGGCAGGGCTCATAGCTCTCTTCTGTCTGTATCACCCTGCAGGAGGAGGGGCAGGCTCATAGCTCTCTTCTGTCTGTATCACCCTGCAGGAGGAGGGGCAGGCTCATAGCTCTCTTCTGTCTGTATCACCCTGCAGGAGGAGGGGCAGGCTCATAGCTCTCTTCTGTCTGTATCACCCTGCAGGAGGAGGGGCAGGGCTCATAGCTCTCTTCTGTCTGTATCACCCTGCAGGAGGAGGGGCAGGCTCATAGCTCTTTCTGTCTGTATTACCCTGCAGGGGGAGGGGCAGGCTCATAGCTCTCTTCTGTCTGTATCACCCTGCAGGAGGAGGGGCAGGCTCATAGCTCTCCTCTGTCTGTATCACCCTGCAGGAGGAGGGGCAGGCTCATAGCTCTCTTCTGTCTGTATCACCCTGCAGGAGGAGGGGCAGGCTCATAGCTCTCTCTCTGTCTGTATCACCCTGCAGGGGGGGGGGCAGGCTCATAGCTCTCTTCTGTCTGTATCACCCTGCAGGAGGAGGGGGCAGGCTCATAGCTCTCTTCTGTCTGTATCACCCTGCAGGAGGAGGGGCAGGCTCATAGCTCTCTTCTGTCTGTATCACCCTGCAGGAGGAGGGGCAGGCTCATAGCTCTCTTCTGTCTGTATCACCCTGCAGGAGGAGGGGCAGGCTCATAGCTCTCTTCTGTCTGTATCACCCTGCAGGAGGAGGGGCAGGCTCATAGCTCTCTTCTGTCTGTATCACCCTGCAGGAGGAGGGCAGGCTCATAGCTCTCTTCTGTCTGTATCACCCTGCAGGAGGAGGGGCAGGCTCATAGCTCTCTCTGTCTGTATCACCCTGCAGGAGGAGGGGCAGGCTCATAGCTCTCTTCTGTCTGTATCACCCTGCAGGAGGAGGGGCAGGCTCATAGCTCTCTTCTGTCTGTATCACCCTGCAGGAGGAGGGGCAGGCTCATAGCTCTCTTCTGTCTGTATCACCCTGCAGGAGGAGGGGCAGGCTCATAGCTCTCTTCTGTCTGTATCACCCTGCAGGAGGAGGGGCAGGCTCATAGCTCTCTTCTGTCTGTATCACCCTGCAGGAGGAGGGGCAGGCTCATAGCTCTCTTCTGTCTGTATCACCCTGCAGGAGGAGGGGCAGGCTCATAGCTCTCTTCTGTCTGTATCACCCTGCAGGAGGAGGGGCAGGCTCATAGCTCTCTTCTGTCTGTATCACCCTGCAGGAGGAGGGGCAGGCTCATAGCTCTCTTCTGTCTGTATCACCCTGCAGGAGGAGGGGCAGGCTCATAGCTCTCTTCTGTCTGTATCACCCTGCAGGAGGAGGGGCAGGCTCATAGCTCTCTTCTGTCTGTATCACCCTGCAGGAGGAGGGGCAGGCTCATAGCTCTCTTCTGTCTGTATCACCCTGCAGGAGGAGGGGCAGGCTCATAGCTCTCTTCTGTCTGTATCACCCTGCAGGAGGAGGGGCAGGCTCATAGCTCTCTCTGTCTGTATCAACCCTGCAGGAGGAGGGGCAGGCTCATAGCTCTCTTCTGTCTGTATCACCCTGCAGGAGGAGGGGCAGGCTCATAGCTCTCTTCTGTCTGTATCACCCTGCAGGAGGAGGGGCAGGCTCATAGCTCTCTTCTGTATGTATCACCCTGCAGGAGGAGGGGCAGGCTCATAGCTCTCTTCTGTCTGTATCACCCTGCAGGAGGAGGGGCAGGCTCATAGCTCTCTTCTGTCTGTATCACCCTGCAGGAGGAGGGGCAGGCTCATAGCTCTCTTCTGTCTGTATCACCCTGCAGGGGGAGGGGCAGGCTCATAGCTCTCTTCTGTCTGTATCACCCTGCAGGAGGAGGGGCAGGCTCATAGCTCTCTTCTGTCTGTATCACCCTGCAGGAGGAGGGGCAGGCTCATAGCTCTCTTCTGTCTGTATCACCCTGCAGGAGGAGGGGCAGGCTCATAGCTCTCTTCTGTCTGTATCACCCTGCAGGAGGAGGGGCAGGGTCATAGCTCTCTTCTGTCTGTATCACCCTGCAGGAGGAGGGGCAGGCTCATAGCTCTCTTCTGTCTGTATCACCCTGCAGGAGGAGGGCAGGCTCATAGCTCTCTTCTGTCTGTATCACCCTGCAGGAGGAGGGGCAGGCTCATAGCTCTCTTCTGTCTGTATCACCCTGCAGGGGGAGGGGCAGGCTCATAGCTCTCTTCTGTCTGTATCACCCTGCAGGAGGAGGGGCAGGCTCATAGCTCTCTTCTGTCTGTATCACCCTGCAGGAGGAGGGGCAGGCTCATAGCTCTCTTCTGTCTGTATCACCCTGCAGGAGGAGGGGCAGGCTCATAGCTCTCTTCTGTCTGTATCACCCTGCAGGAGGAGGGGCAGGCTCATAGCTCTCTTCTGTCTGTATCACCCTGCAGGAGGAGGGGCAGGCTCATAGCTCTCTTCTGTCTGTATCACCCTGCAGGAGGAGGGGCAGGCTCATAGCTCTCTTCTGTCTGTATCACCCTGCAGGAGGAGGGGCAGGCTCATAGCTCTCTTCTGTCTGTATCACCCTGCAGGAGGAGGGGCAGGCTCATAGCTCTCTTCTGTCTGTATCACCCTGCAGGAGGAGGGGCAGGCTCATAGCTCTCTTCTGTCTGTATCACCCTGCAGGAGGAGGGGCAGGCTCATAGCTCTCTTCTGTCTGTATCACCCTGCAGGAGGAGGGGCAGGCTCATAGCTCTCTTCTGTCTGTATCACCCTGCAGGAGGAGGGGCAGGCTCATAGCTCTCTTCTGTCTGTATCACCCTGCAGGAGGAGGGGCAGGCTCATAGCTCTCTTCTGTCTGTATCACCCTGCAGGAGGAGGGGCAGGCTCATAGCTCTCTTCTGTCTGTATCACCCTGCAGGAGGAGGGGCAGGCTCATAGCTCTCTTCTGTCTGTATCACCCTGCAGGAGGAGGGGCAGGCTCATAGCTCTCTTCTGTCTGTATCACCCTGCAGGAGGAGGGGCAGGCTCATAGCTCTCTTCTGTCTGTATCACCCTGCAGGAGGAGGGGCAGGCTCATAGCTCTCTTCTGTCTGTATCACCCTGCAGGAGGAGGGGCAGGCTCATAGCTCTCTTCTGTCTGTATCACCCTGCAGGAGGAGGGGCAGGCTCATAGCTCTCTTCTGTCTGTATCACCTTCAGGAGGAGGGGGCAGGCTCATAGCTCTCTTCTGTCTGTATCACCCTGCAGGAGGAGGGGCAGGCTCATAGCTCTCTTCTGTCTGTATCACCCTGCAGGAGGAGGGGCAGGCTCATAGCTCTCTTCTGTCTGTATCACCCTGCAGGAGGAGGGGCAGGCTCATAGCTCTCTTCTGTCTGTATCACCCTGCAGGAGGAGGGGCAGGCTCATAGCTCTCTTCTGTCTGTATCACCCTGCAGGAGGAGGGGCAGGCTCATAGCTCTCTTCTGTCTGTATCACCCTGCAGGAGGAGGGGCAGGCTCATAGCTCTCTTCTGTCTGTATCACCCTGCAGGGGGAGGGGCAGGCTCATAGCTCTCTTCTGTCTGTATCACCCTGCAGGAGGAGGGGCCAGGCTCATAGCTCTCTTCTGTCTGTATCACCCTGCAGGAGGGAGGGGCAGGCTCATAGCTCTCTTCTGTCTGTATCACCCTGCAGGAGGAGGGGCAGGCTCATAGCTCTCTTCTGTCTGTATCACCCTGCAGGAGGAGGGGCAGGCTCATAGCTCTCTTCTGTCTGTATCACCCTGCAGGGAGGAGGGGCAGGCTCATAGCTCTCTTCTGTCTGTATCACCCTGCAGGAGGAGGGGCAGGCTCATAGCTCTCTTCTGTCTGTATCACCCTGCAGGGGGAGGGGCAGGCTCATAGCTCTCTTCTGTCTGTATCACCCTGCAGGAGGAGGGGCAGGCTCATAGCTCTCTTCTGTCTGTATCACCCTGCAGGGGAGGGGCAGGCTCATAGCTCTCCTTCTGTCTGTATCACCCTGCAGGAGGAGGGGCAGGCTCATAGCTCTCTTCTGTCTGTATCACCCTGCAGGAGGAGGGGCAGGCTCATAGCTCTCCTCTGTCTGTATCACCCTGCAGGAGGAGGGGCAGGCTCATAGCTCTCTTCTGTCTGTATCACCCTGCAGGGGGAGGGGCAGGCTCATAGCTCTCTTCTGTCTGTATCACCCTGCAGGAGGAGGGGCAGGCTCATAGCTCTCCTTCTGTCTGTATCACCCTGCAGGAGGGAGGGGCAGGCTCATAGCTCTCTTCTGTCTGTATCACCCTGCAGGAGGAGGGCAGGCTCATAGCTCTCTTCTGTCTGTATCACCCTGCAGGAGGAGGGGCAGGCTCATAGCTCTCTTCTGTCTGTATCACCCTGCAGGAGGAGGGGCAGGCTCATAGCTCTCTTCTGTCTGTATCACCCTGCAGGAGGAGGGGCAGGCTCATAGCTCTCTTCTGTCTGTATCACCCTGCAGGGGGAGGGGCAGGCTCATAGCTCTCTTCTGTCTGTATCACCCTGCAGGTGGAGGGGCAGGCTCATAGCTCTCTTCTGTCTGTATCACCCTGCAGGAGGAGGGGCAGGCTCATAGCTCTCTTCTGTCTGTATCACCCTGCAGGAGGAGGGGCAGGCTCATAGCTCTCCTCTGTCTGTATCACCCTGCAGGGGGAGGGGCAGGCTCATAGCTCTCTTCTGTCTGTATCACCCTGCAGGAGGAGGGGCAGGCTCATAGCTCTCCTCTGTCTGTATCACCCTGCAGGAGGAGGGGCAGGCTCATAGCTCTCTTCTGTCTGTATCACCCTGCAGGAGGAGGGGCAGGCTCATAGCTCTCTTCTGTCTGTATCACCCTGCAGGAGGAGGGGCAGGCTCATAGCTCTCTTCTGTCTGTATCACCCTGCAGGAGGAGGGGCAGGCTCATAGCTCTCTTCTGTCTGTATCACCCTGCAGGGGGAGGGGCAGGCTCAAAGCTCTCTTCTGTCTGTATCACCCTGCAGGAGGAGGGGCAGGCTCATAGCTCTCTTCTGTCTGTATCACCCTGCAGGAGGAGGGGCAGGCTCATAGCTCTCTCTGTCTGTATCACCCTGCAGGAGGAGGGGCAGGCTCATAGCTCTCTCTCTCTGTATCACCCTGCAGGAGGAGGGGCAGGCTCATAGCTCTCTTCTGTCTGTATCACCCTGCAGGAGGAGGGGCAGGCTCATAGCTCTCTTCTGTCTGTATCACCCTGCAGGCGGAGGGGCAGGCTCATAGCTCTCTCTGTATGTATCACCCTGCAGGAGGAGGGGCAGGGCTCATAGCTCTCTTCTGTCTGTATCACCCTGCAGGAGGAGGGGCAGGCTCATAGCTCTCTTCTGTCTGTATCACCCTGCAGGAGGAGGGGCAGGCTCAGAGCTCTCTTCTGTCTGTATCACCCTGCAGGAGGAGGGGCAGGCTCATAGATCTCTTCTGTCTGTATCACCCTGCAGGAGGAGGGGCAGGCTCACAGCTCTCTTCTGTCTGTATCACCCTGCAGGGAGGAGGGGCAGGCTCATAGCTCTTTCTGTCTGTATCACCCTGCAGGGGGAGGGGCAGGCTCATAGCTCTCTTCTGTCTGTATCATCCTGCAGGAGGAGGGGCAGGCTCATAGCTCTCCTCTGTCTGTATCACCCTGCAGGGAGGAGGGGCAGGCTCATAGCTCTCTTCTGTCTGTATCACCCTGCAGGGGGAGGGCAGGCTCATAGCTCTCTCTGTATGTATCACCCTGCAGGAGGAGGGGCAGGGCTCATAGCTCTCTTCTGTCTGTATCACCCTGCAGGAGGGAGGGGCAGGCTCATAGCTCTCTTCTGTCTGTATCACCCTGCAGGAGGAGGGGCAGGCTCATAGCTCTCTTCTGTATGTATCACCCTGCAGGAGGGAGGGGCAGGCTCATAGCTCTCTTCTGTCTTGTATCACCCTGCAGGGGGAGGGGCAGGCTCATAGCTCTCTCTGTATGTATCACCCTGCAGGAGGAGGGGCAGGCTCATAGCTCTCTCTGTCTGTATCACCCTGCAGGAGGGAGGGGCAGGCTCATAGCTCTCTTCTGTCTGTATCACCCTGCAGGGGGAGGGGCAGGCTCAGAGCTCTCTTCTGTCTGTATCACCCTGCAGGAGGAAGGGCAGGCTCATAGATTCTTCTGTCTGTATCACCCTGCAGGAGGAGGGGCAGGCTCCAGCTCTCTTCTGTCTGTATCACCCTGCAGGAGGAGGGGCAGGCTCATAGCCCTTTTCTGTCTGTATCACCCTGCAGGGGGAGGGGCAGGCTCATAGCTCTCTTCTGTCTGTATCATCCTGCAGGAGGAGGGGGCAGGCTCATAGCTCTCTTCTGTCTGTATCACCCTGCAGGGGAGGGGCAGGCTCATAGCTCTCCTCTGTCTGTATCACCTGCAGGAGGAGGGGCAGGCTCATAGCTCTCCTTCTGTCTGTATCACCCTGCAGGAGGAGGGGCAGGCTCATAGCTCTCTCTGTCTGTATCACCCCTGCAGGAGGAGGGGCAGGCTCATAGCTTCTTCTGTCTGTATCACCCTGCAGGGGAGGGGCAGGCTCATAGCTCTCTTCTGTCTGGTATCACCCTGCAGGAGGAGGGGCAGGCTCATAGCTCTTTCTGTCTGTATCACCCTGCAGGGGGAGGGCAGGCTCATAGCTCTCTTCTGTCTGTATCACCCTGCAGGAGGAGGGGCAGGCTCATAGCTCTCTTCTCTCTGTATCACCCTGAAGGAGGAGGGGCAGGCTCATAGCTCTCCTCTGTCTGTATCACCCTGCAGGAGGAGGGCAGGCTCATAGCTCTCTTCTGTCTGTATCACCCTGCAGGAGGAGGGGCAGGCTCATAGCTCTCTCTCTGTCTGTATCACCCTGCAGGAGGAGGGGCAGGCCTCATAGCTCTCTTCTGTCTGTATCACCCTGCAGGTGGGAGGGCAGGCTCATAGCTCTCTTCTGTCTGTATCACCCTGCAGGAGGAGGGGCAGGCTCATAGCTCTCTTCTGTCTGTATCACCCTGCAGGGGGCAGGGGCAGGGCTCATAGCTCTCTCTGTCTGTATCACCCTGCAGGAGGAGGGGCAGGCTCATAGCTCTCTTCTGTCTGTATCACCCTGCAGGAGGAGGGCAGGCTCATAGCTCTCCTCTGTCTGTATCACCCTGCAGGAGGAGGGGCAGGCTCATAGCTCTCTCTGTCTGTATCACCCTGCAGGAGGAGGGCAGGCTCATAGCTCTCTCTGTCTGTATCACCCTGCAGGAGGAGGGGCAGGCTCATAGCTCTCTTCTGTCTGTATCACCCTGCAGGAGGAGGGGCAGGCTCATAGCTCTCTTCTGTCTGTATCACCCTGCAGGAGGAGGGGCAGGCTCATAGCTCTCTTCTGTCTGATCACCCTCAGGGGAGGGGCAGGCTCATAGCTCTCTTCTGTCTGTATCACCCTGCAGGAGGAGGGGCAGGCTCATAGCTCTCTTCTGTCTGTATCACCCTGCAGGAGGAGGGGCAGGCTCATAGCTCTCTTCGGTCTGTGTCCCCCGCAGGAGGAGGGGCAGGCTCATAGCTCTCTTCTGTCTGTATCACCCTGCAGGGGAGGGGCAGGCTCATAGCTCTCCTCTGTCTGTATCACCCTGCAGGAGGAGGGCAGGCTCATAGCTCTCTTCTGTCTGTATCACCCTGCAGGGGGAGGGGGCAGGCTCATAGCTCTCCTCTGTATGTATCACCCGCAGGAGGAGGGGCAGGCTCATAGCTCTCTTCTGTACTGTATCACCCTGCAGGAGGAGGGGCAGGCTCATAGCTCTCTTCTGTCTGTATCACCCTGCAGGGCGGAGGGGCAGGCTCATAGCTCCCTTCTGTCTGTATCACCCTGCAGGAGGAGGGGCAGGCTCATAGATCTCTTCTGTCTGTATCCACCCTGCAGGGGGAGGGGCAGGCTCACAGCTCTCTTCTGTCTGTATCACCCTGCAGGAGGAGGGGCAAGGCTCATAGCTCTCTTCTGTCTGTATCACCCTGCAGGAGGAGGGGCAGGCTCATAGCTCTCTTCTGTCTGATCACCCTGCAGGAGGAGGGGCAGGCTCATAGCTCTCTTCTGTCTGTATCACCCTGCAGGAGGAGGGGCAGGCTCATAGCTCCTCTTCTGTCTGTATCACCCTGCAGGAGGAGGGGCAGGCTCATAGCTCCTCTTCTGTCTGTATCACCCTGCAGGAGGAGGGGCAGGCTCATAGCTCTCTTCTGTCTGTATCACCCTGCAGGAGGAGGGGCAGGCTCATAGCTCTCTTCTGTCTGTATCACCCTGCAGGAGGAGGGGCAGGCTCATAGCTCTCTTCTGTCTGTATCACCCTGCAGGAGGAGGGGCAGGCTCATAGCTCTCTTCTGTCTGTATCACCCTGCAGGAGGAGGGGCAGGCTCATAGCTCTCTTCTGTCTGTATCACCCTGCAGGAGGAGGGGCAGGCTCATAGCTCTCTTCTGTCTGTATCACCCTGCAGGAGGAGGGGCAGGCTCATAGCTCTCTTCTGTCTGTATCACCCTGCAGGAGGAGGGGCAGGCTCATAGCTCTCTTCTGTCTGTATCACCCTGCAGGAGGAGGGGCAGGCTCATAGCTCTCTTCTGTCTGTATCACCCTGCAGGAGGAGGGGCAGGCTCATAGCTCTCTTCTGTCTGTATCACCCTGCAGGAGGAGGGGCAGGCTCATAGCTCTCTTCTGTCTGTATCACCCTGCAGGAGGAGGGGCAGGCTCATAGCTCTCTTCTGTCTGTATCACCCTGCAGGAGGAGGGGCAGGCTCATAGCTCTCTTCTGTCTGTATCACCCTGCAGGAGGAGGGG
This sequence comes from Bufo bufo, assembly GCF_905171765.1. Classification (NCBI taxonomy): domain Eukaryota; kingdom Metazoa; phylum Chordata; class Amphibia; order Anura; family Bufonidae; genus Bufo; species Bufo bufo. Next base: position 1,362 of record NW_024400720.1, on the reverse strand, counting down.
CAGGCTCATAGCTCTCTTCTGTCTGTATCACCCTGCAGGAGGAGGGGCAGGCTCATAGCTCTCTTCTGTCTGTATCACCCTGCAGGAGGAGGGGCAGGCTCATAGCTCTCTTCTGTCTGTATCACCCTGCAGGAGGAGGGGCAGGCTCATAGCTCTCTTCTGTCTGTATCACCCTGCAGGAGGAGGGGCAGGCTCATAGCTCTCTTCTGTCTGTATCACCCTGCAGGAGGAGGGGCAGGCTCATAGCTCTCTTCTGTCTGTATCACCCTGCAGGAGGAGGGGCAGGCTCATAGCTCTCTTCTGTCTGTATCACCCTGCAGGAGGAGGGGCAGGCTCATAGCTCTCTCTGTCTGTATCACCCTGCAGGAGGAGGGGCAGGCTCATAGCTCTCTTCTGTCTGTATCACCCTGCAGGAGGAGGGGCAGGCTCATAGCTCTCTTCTGTCTGTATCACCCTGCAGGAGGAGGGGCAGGCTCATAGCTCTCTTCTGTCTGTATCACCCTGCAGGGGGAGGGGCAGGCTCATAGCTCTCTTCTGTCTGTATCACCCTGCAGGAGGAGGGGCAGGCTCATAGCTCTCTTCTGTCTGTATCACCCTGCAGGGGGAGGGGCAGGCTCATAGCTCTCTTCTGTCTGTATCACCCTGCAGGAGGAGGGGCAGGCTCATAGCTCTCTTCTGTCTGTATCACCCTGCAGGAGGAGGGGCAGGCTCATAGCTCTCTTCTGTCTGTATCACCCTGCAGGAGGAGGGGCAGGCTCATAGCTCTCTTCTGTCTGTATCACCCTGCAGGAGGAGGGGCAGGCTCATAGCTCTCTTCTGTCTGTATCACCCTGCAGGAGGAGGGGCAGGCTCATAGCTCTCTTCTGTCTGTATCACCCTGCAGGAGGAGGGGCAGGCTCATAGCTCTCTTCTGTCTGTATCACCCTGCAGGGGGAGGGGCAGGCTCATAGCTCTCTTCTGTCTGTATCACCCTGCAGGAGGAGGGGCAGGCTCATAGCTCTCTTCTGTCTGTATCACCCTGCAGGGGGAGGGGCAGGCTCATAGCTCTCCTCTGTCTGTATCACCCTGCAGGAGGAGGGGCAGGCTCATAGCTCTCTTCTGTCTGTATCACCCTGCAGGAGGAGGGGCAGGCTCATAGCTCTCCTCTGTCTGTATCACCCTGCAGGAGGAGGGGCAGGCTCATAGCTCTCTTCTGTCTGTATCACCCTGCAGTGGGAGGGGCAGGCTCATAGCTCTCTTCTGTCTGTATCACCCTGCAGGAGGAGGGGCAGGCTCATAGCTCTCTTCTGTCTGTATCACCCTGCAGGAGGAGGGGCAGGCTCATAGCTCTCTTCTGTCTGTATCACCCTGCAGGAGGAGGGG
>NW_024400719.1:0-24026 GCF_905171765.1 Bufo bufo | reverse complement strand
CGTCCCTGTGACGTCCACCATCCATTTTGATATCTTCTCTATCAACTTTCGATGTTCTTTTCTGAGCCTACCATATTGATCACGGTTAGCGGCGAATCAGGGTAGGGAGCGTGAGAAAGAAAGGCCACATAAAAGGGAGGATTAATTGTTTCAAATTAAAAATGATAGAGCGGAAATATGGGACAAAGTATTGAAGCGCAAATGTGGGACAACTTTTTAAAGTTTAAGCATTGAATGAAAGGATGTGTCGCGCATCAATTAATGAAGAGTTTCTTAAATTTTATTCCCTGTCAACTATGCAGAGCAGTGGTTTCTATCCGGCAAAATTTGAAAAATTTCACCTGACAATGTAATAGACAACATTTTTAAATTTATGTTCCTGTCACCTATGCAGAGGTGACACAGTGACATCCACTATCCATTTGGATATCTTCTCTATCTTTCAATGTTCTTTTCTGAGCCTACCATGTTGATCACGATTATAGGCGATTTAGGGTTCCACGCTGGAGAGGGAGCGTGAGAAAGAGAGACCACATCTAAGGGAGATAAATGTATTAAATTTTTTTTGGATTGAGCGGAAATTTGGGGAAAGTTTTTGAGGCTCAAATGTGGGACAAATTACTGAAGCGAAAATGTGTGAAAAGTTATTGAGGCGCAAATGTTGGACAAATTATGCAAATGTAGGAAAAGTTATTGAAGCGCAAATGTGGGACAACTTTTTAAAGTTTAATCATTGAATGACAGGAGATGGCGCGCATCAATTAAAGAAGAATTTCTAAAATTGTATTTCCTGTCACTTATGCAGAGCAGGGGTTTCTATCCAGGAAAATTAGAAAAATGTCACCTGACAATGTAGCAGACGATTTTTTAAAATGTATGTTCTTGTTACCTATGCAGAGGTGCCCCCGTGATGTCCACCATCCATTTGGATATCTTCTCTATCAACATTCAATGTTCTTTTCTGAGCCTACCATGTTGATCACGGTTATCGGCGAATCAGGGTTCCACGCTGGAGAGGGAGAGTGAGAAAGAAAGACCACATCCAAGGGAGATAAATGGATAAAAAAAAATTGGGATCGAGAGAAAATGTGGGAAAAGCTGTTAAAGCGCAAATTTTGAACAAATTATTTAAGCGCAAATGTGGGAAAAATTTGTAAAGCGCAAATGTGGGACAAATTATTGAAGCGCAAATGTGGTACAACTTGTTAAAGTTTAAGCATTAAATGAAAGGAGGTGGTGCTCATGACTGAAAAAAATAGGGGTCTATGACAGAAAAAAATTGTTTATTGTCACCCGAAAATGTAAAAGAAAAATTATTGAAATTTATTAGGTATTATTATATTACAACCAAAAGTTAGTGAATTTCAACAGAAAATGTAACAGACAATTTTTTTTTACCTGCCTACTAGGTATAGCAGTGGTACATCACACTCTAAAATTGGTGAATTTCACCCGAAAATGTAACTGACAATTTTTTTTTTTTTTTTTTACCTGTCTAGTAGTTATAGCAGTGGTACGTCACACCCAAAAATTGGTGAATATTTCCCAAAAATGTGACAGACAAAGTAGTGAAATGACATAAAATAAAATACGTACAAATAAAAAAAAAAATTTATTTATGAGGTGGAGGTCCATATGGAGTAGGAGTTTGAGGAGGAGGTGGACGTAGCAGTGCAGGTGGAAGCGGCGGTGGAGGAGGACGAGGTAGCCAACACTGGTTTTTGGTTTAATTTTATTTATATTTTTTTGGGGTACACTTCAAAAGAGTGTAAAATATCCAAAATACAAGAATGAGCAATTGCGCTGCAGTATAACAATGGCTGGTTAAGGCCGGTATACATGTATATTCTGCACAAGGTACTGACAAGTCCTGTGGGATCCATGCCTGGTTCATTTTAATGAACGTGAGCTTGTCCACATTGGCTGTGGACAGGCAGGTGCGCTTGTCTGTGATGACGACCCCTGCCGTGCTAAACACACATTCAGATAATACACTGTCTGCAGGGCAGGCCAGCACCTCCAAGGCGTAACGGGCAAGCTCAGGCCATGTGCCCAATTTGGAGACCCAGAAGTTGAAGGGGGCAGACCTGTCATTCAGTATTTGTAGGCGTGTGCACACATATTGCTCCACCATGTTGGTGAAATGCAGCCTCTTTACTGGAAACAGTTAACTTTGTACAGTCCTTTATAAGTTCAGTCTCCACATAGCAGTATCACATCACAAGCAGGCTTTTACAATGATGCAGGCAACAAATGTTCTTTGCAAGATACTCAGAGGGTAAAACAACACTCACAGATCAGGCTGTACCTTCTCCTCAGAAATACTGTACACTGTTCCTTAGAACTCCTGTCTGGCTTTATCCCAAGGCCCGGATGCCCTAATGCTGGCTTTATCCTTGGTAGAAAACTTCCTCTTGTAAATATATCCTTGCTTTAAGTATAAATCCTTCTGCCCTTCAGCTTACTCGTCTAGCTGGAATACTGGCTCTGCTTTGCTTGTGGGAACTTGGCTTTTCTCAGGAGGCAACTCTTCCCCTGGTGTCAAATCTTCTGAGCTAACTCTGGCTCAATATCCTCAGGCAGGCTGATCCACACTCACTAGCCTCCTGGTGTCAACTAGAAGCCGGGGCTGTCTAGCTGCATGTCAGGATGTGGCCCTCAGCTTCACTCTGGCTAAGGTGCACACTCCCTTCTGTCTCTACACAGACTCCTGAGTACACAGACTAACTCCTCCCTGTCTGGGTCTAAATATATATACTAGGTGTTCCCTAGCTCCCTCTAGTGCCTAGGATGCTGAACTACACCCTAATAGGCCTGCTGCACATGTCATAGGAAAAATACACATAAATACACATTAAAAATGCATTAAAATGTGCTGTGAAATACTCTGCCACTATCCCACAGGAGGTGGAGAACAACGTGGCCCAATTGACCCTTGTGTAGTGCCCACATTTACCTAGTGGGACACTACATTTCCATCCAAAAACTAGGCATCCACATACATTCTTGCAGCAAATGCAGAGATTTGGACTGTCAAAGGGCACATGACAGGGGACATGCACTTGATACCATTGTCTATGGATCACGGTTACAGACTTTGGACACTAAACTTTTTTTTTATTACCCTTTATGTATTTTTACAAGTAATAGAGATCTGCAATTGCTTTTGATAAAAAAAAAATATATATATTTCCCCAATATTCTTGTGTTGAACTATGGCATTGACTATGAGGTTATCTGCACAATAAAATTCCACTCCACACTTGCATACCTAGCTCCACTCAGCAAAACTCTCTGTAGCTTGGAGCTGAGTGATGTACAGAACCGTGGTGCCTCATTACCTCACTGTATGATGATGATTGATCACAACACAATAAAGGGGCAAAAAACACACATGATGATTGGGGGTGTGTGTAACAGAAGTGACATGAAGTTCCAAAAAATGGGGTGGTGATGTGTGGGATGTTGCTTTTTATTAGTCAAATAGCACTTCAGTTTTATGTTCTCTGTCAGTGTTGAGCGAATCGAAGTTGACCAAATGGAATTTGATCAAAATTTCAGGAAAAATTTGATTTGCCACAAATCCGAATTTCCTTGCGCTTCGTGGCAACAAATCAGATTTTTTTCTAAAATGGCTGCTGCATATGTTACAAAATGAAAGAGAGAAGCCCGGGAACGATGGATTCCCTCATAAAGTCGTGCAACCAGCCAATCAGCAGCTAGCCCGCCCCTGTGATGTCACAGCCCTATAAAAAGTCTCTTACTGCCCGGTCTCCCACATTTTACAGTTGACTGAGCATAGTAAGAGAAGTGACAAGTGCTAGGGAAAGTATTTTACAAAGCTTTTAATAGTATAATCTGGGATAGGGACAATGAAGGGACACTGTAGGGAGAGCGTAGGAAGAGCAAAGGGAGACTGCAGCACAGGGCAGGTTGTGTAGGCTAAAGGGATCCTTAGGAGACAGCGCAGTTTGCATCAATCCCTTGTGTAGGGCACAGAGCTATCTAATTGAACAGTGCCCACCGTGATCTAGGCCTAACCTGTGTAATATAACTGTTATACCTTGTCTACCTTGTTTCATACCTAAACAATTCCATTAGCCCTTGAGTCTCATATTGGGGTGAATAACATGTTTAATATAACTGTTATTGGGGTGTCCACCTGATTTCATAGATAAGCAATTCTATTAGGCTTTGAGTCTCATATTAGGGTGAATAAGCTATATAATATAACTGTTATTGGGGTGTCCACACTGACACTGAATAACTTATTTTAGATATACAGTTACCAAACATTATGTCCAACAAAGAGGTGCCAGGACCCTCCAAATGAACGGGCAACGGCAAAAATGTTGCTGAAGCCAGCAGAAGTGGCAGCAGAAGAGGTGGTAGCAGCAGCCTCAGGAACAGGCCAGAGCAGCTAAACCTGAACCAGAAGGTGATGGCATACTTGGACTGCACTCTGCCACCCCAGATCAAAGATCCCCTGGACTAATGGGCAGCCAAACTTGATATGTGGCTGCAACTGGCAAAGTTTGCCCTGGACTAGTTTTCCTGACCAGGCAGTAGAGTGGAATCAGAGAAGGTGTTTAGCGCGGCGAAGAGCATAGTTACCTCAAAGAGGACTCGCCTTTCAACAGGAAATGTTGAGAGATTAATCTTTCTAAAGATGAATCAGGCATGGACCAGCCAGGATTTCCACACACCTGTGCCTGATGCATTAGACTAGATTATTCTTGCAGTAATTTTCTGACTGCAGCGTGCAGCCACACCAGAACATTATGATAAAAGGCCTGTTACTTCTGGCCACTTGCTTCAGCCACTATTCTGATGCTACCACGCGCCTGATGCCACACACCTGCTGCCATCTTCTCCTACTGCCACCATCTTGTGATGTTACTGCCACTGCTGTTGCTCCAAACTCTGTGATGGGGCTACTCTCACCACTATGTGACTGGGCCACTATGTTGACTCTCCATGTTGTTGCCACCAGTGATGGTCAGTTCGCAGTGTTCACCAGCAAACACATGCGGGCTGCCATCTTTAGTAAGGTAGACTCACCCGTCCGGCGATGCACAGGTAAGCCCTTACCTGTGCCTGTGCCGGGAGCCAGTCTGAAATCAAATGCAGTCAACGGGAGCAGGCAGTTCTGAGAACATCCCGATGAAGGCCCCCGGCGGCTGTTCTCGGAACTGCCTGCTCTCGGTGACTGCATTTGATTTCAGACCGACTCCCTGCACAGGTAAGGATTTACCTGTGTCTCCGGACGGGTGAGTCTACCTTACTAAAGATGGCAGCCCGCATGTGTTCGCTGGCGAACCCTGCGAACTGACCATCACTGTTTGCCACCTTCAACACTCTTTGACAGGGCCACTACTGTCCCTGTTAGCCTTGTTAACATCACCATTTATTTTATCCTTCTTCTGATATGTCAGAAGAACTAAAAAAAATTGAAACACAACAGAACCTGACTCAAACAGTCAGTATTTTGCAGCAGGATTTGATCACAATTTGGAAGCCAAAAGCAGGAAAGGGTCCAAAACATAGAAGACATGTAAATATTTCCATCATGTGTCATCTGTTTTGGACCTACTCCCTTTTTTGGCCTTACCAATATTGATCAGTTACTGACCAAGGCAGATGCTCAAAAGACAGGATCCATTTTTTTGGAGATTGTTCTTCTGACGGCTCATAAGAAGGGAAAAATAAACAGTGATGTCAACACAAACTTACTGCTGACAACCTCTTCACTCTGTCATATGGCCACTACTTGTATCAACGTATAACAGAACAGGTTGTCTAGCAATGTGGAATCTGAAGACTAAAAGGATGGCACTCTTTCACTCTATAGTAGAATCTTGGGCCATTGCTCAGTTAAATACATTATACCTGACGCTAACATTGACCTCTAAGGCTGAGTTCACACTTCAGTTGTTTAGTCAGTTTTTCACCCGTAACTGACCAAATAAGTGAAGTGTAAATAAATTCTAAGAGTGACGCCTGTCAACTGCCAGTCATACTGACACACAGTAACTGTTTCACTACCACAACGCACTAGCTATGCATGTTTCTGCAATGCACAGTGATGTGCACCAAGATACACTCTCCCTGCAGGCCAGGAAATAGCTGATTTATAAAGCGCTTCATGACAAATTTATTTGGATCAAATAAAAAAATTAAAAAACATTCAATGAAGCGTCCGACTAAAATTTTTGAAAACTTCGCTACTCTCTATTCTCTTCCTACAGATCAGCTATGGAGCGATGGATCCTGTATTCAACAACAAGCTCCTGTTTCCTTATTTCTCTCGCACAGTCCCTGATGGGTCCACTCAGTATGAAGCCATTGTCCTCCTACTGGAGCATTTTGGCTGGAGCTGGGTGGGGATGGTGACAGCAGATGATGAGAGCAGCCAACGGGCCGGCATGGAACTCTACAATGTAATAACACGGAGCGGGGTCTGCATAGCTTATAGAGAATCTGTTGGAGATTTTGCTTTTCTCAAACGATCTATGGTCTACAAGAAGGTGCTCTATAAAATAAAAAAGACTCACTGCAATGTGATTATATTTATTGGTTACACATATGGCTTACTGTCATTGAACTTAATATTGTCTGATGACCTCAGTCCTAGGAAAGTCGTCATCATACTGTCACTTGTTTTTCCTAGAGGAATACTCACATTCACAACATTACAAGGATCTTTCTGGCTCATGCTTCAAAAAGGAAGAATTCCAGGATTAAAAGAATATTTACTCACAGCCGGTCCTCTAAAATATCCTGACATTGACCTGATGTTTGATGCATGGGAAGATTATCTTTATTGTAGCCTTGGACCATATCATTTATACAGACCATGTGATGAAAGAGATGTTCTAGGTAATGTGGATCGCTCCCGGTATGATGTAGACAATTTCCGTTACACATTCAGTGTGTACTCTGCGGTGTATATTGTGGCTTATGCCTTACATCATCTGATCTACTCACATAAAAGACAAGAACTTCTCCAATTATTTACCATTCAGAGTTCAAAAGTTGCTTGGAAGGTGAGATCTTCAGACATCCAGATTATTTAATATTTGTAATATTTCTATTATTTTTATATGCAAAATATGAAGATGGCAGCACGCATGTGTTCGCTGGCGAACACTGCGAACTGTCCATCACTGCTCAGGACATACAAAATACTATATCAGAACCATCCTCAGTACATGTATACAGCACCAGAACTAAGCTCAGAACATAAATGCAGCACCACAGCCAAGCAGGGTACATACTGTATATACAGCACTAGAGCCAAGCCCAGTAAATACAGTATTTTCTAGACTACAACACTCACTTTTTAACAGGAGAAAATCTTGTTTAAAATGCCTGTCTCTTATAGTTTGCGTTTAGGGTGCTCCAGAAAGCCAGACCTCCCTGACTGCTTCATTTATGATCAGTTAGAGCTTGTTACCTCCCCGACACCGATCTGAGTGATCAGTGCAGGCAAGGATCAGCTTATGGATAGGACAGATGTAAATCTGGGGCAAAAATACAAATTTAGGCACAGCAGGGCCGAAGCGTGGCTAAAACAGCCGCCGAATATACGCACGCCGCTGACCCGGAAGTCGTCATATGACGCACTTCCGGGTATGGCGCACATGAGCGCAAAACGTGAGTGCGGCAGCCGGGACCAACGGCTGAATACAGGCCAAGCCCAGGGGTATATCGCCGGGATATAGAGGTGCCAACAGGCCCCCCTACCATCTAACTGCGGCAGAGGCAGCAATCCGGCAGAACCTAGGAAAAAACGGCCACAAGGACAAAGAACTTGGCAGCAAACGAATCAAAAAGGTAACAGGCAGCTCCTGAACCTGTCCTCAGTTCACAGGACAGATAAAAAAGCACTGGTTTAAGGGCCGTGTCCCTTTATAGGGGGTGGGTTAATTGTTTAATTGTCTTGGTAGCAATTTTATTCAATAAAAATTCCACCTGTCCTACCAGTTTCACAGGGGAGAACTCCCCACTTGTGCTGCTGGTTAGGACGTAAGGGAATCGTCAATTAAATTGTCAGGTGACATTTTTAAAAATTTACCTGATAGAAACCCCTGCTCTGCATAGTTGACAGGGAATAAAATTTAAGAAATTCTTCATTAATTGATGCGTGACACATCCTTTCATTCAATGCTTAAACATTTAAAAGTTGTCCTACTTTTACGCTTTAATACTTTTTCCCATATTTCCGCTCTATAATTTTAAATTTGAAAAAATGAATCCTTCCTTGGATGTGGTCTATCTTTCTCACGCTCCCTCTCCGGTTCTGGAAACCTGATTCCCCGCCACCCGTGATCACCATGGTAGGCGCATAAAAGAACATCCAAAGTTGATAGAGCAGATATCAAATTGGATCGTGAACATCACGGGAAAGTGCGACATGGTGGGGCAGTAAGTATGCACACGCCTACATGAACTGACTGACAGGGGCCAGCCCCTGCAACTTCTGGGTCTCCAAATTGGGCACATGGCCTGAGCTTGCCCTTTACCCCTTGGAGGTGCTGGCCTGCCCTGCAGCCAGTGTATTGTCTGAACGTGTGTTTAGTACGACTGGAGGGGGTTATCACAGGTTATATTTCCCAATGTTTAGGGGTGTACCCTAATTTAAAAAAATAAAAATAAATTTAAAACCAAAAAGCAGTGAAGGCTACCTCCTCCTCCTCCACCGCCGCTTCCACCTACACCACCACATCCACCGCCTCCTCAACCTCCTACTCCATATGGACCTCGTCTTCCTAGATCAAGATAATTTTTTATTTTTACGTATTTTATGTTATTGAAAATCATTTGCCTAATCCACATTTGTTTGCAGAGCACTTGCCATGCTCTTAACCACATTTTGATGCCATTTGCAGCCCTCTAGCCCTTTCCATGACATTTTTACAGCTATTTTAGTGCTCAAAGGTTCGGGTTCGGGGTCAAGTTCGGATCACGAACTCAAACTTTTTTGTGAAGTTCGGCCGAACCCGTCAAACCCGAACATCCAGATGTCCGCTCAACTCTACCCTTCCATGTGACTACAGCAAAGAACTCATCACAACCCAAAAGGACTCATCCATCTGGTAAACTGACTTTTGCTCTTTTTAATCCTGTTTGTATCATACCACCTGTATTTGTAACCTCAGACCACTGTATATATCCTTGTGTGTATAGTGTATTGTCTATTGAGCCCTTAAGGCGATTACATATATCATTTAATTTTGTGCTGTCTGGTATCTCGATCACGAATCCCCACGTCCGTGTTTTGGCCTAGTAATACGCTACCGTGGGTTGGTTTCTTACCCTATATAATTCCATCACGCCTTGGTAACCAGTGACCATACCGTAACTCATGAGCTCGATGTAGTTGACGTCAAGCGGGCACGAGGTGTGGAATCTTTCACAGGTGCATTCCCACTCTGAGAGACAGCATAAAAAAAATATATATAAAATCAGGAAATCACATTGTATGATTTTTAAAGATTTTTTTTGTCTTGCACCGCTGAACATAAGTATTTGAACACCTGAGAAAATCAGTGTTAATATTTGGTACAGAAGCCTTTGTTTGCAATTACAGAGGTCAAACGTTTCCTGTAGTTCTTGACCAGGTTGGCACACACTGCAACAGGGATTTTGGCCCACTCCTCCACACAGATCTCCTTTAGATCTGTCAGGTTTCGGGGTTGTCGCTCAGCAACACAGAGTTTCAGCTCTCTCCAAAGATGTTCTATTGGATTTAGGTCTGGAGACTGGCTAGGCCACTCCAGAACCTTGATATGCTTCTTACGGAGATACTCCTTGGTTATCCTGGCTGTGTGCTTCTGGTTGTTGTCATGTTGGAAGACCCAGCCACGACCCATCTTCAATGCTCTGACTAAGGGAAGGAGGTTGTTGCTCAAAATCTCACAATAAATGTCCCCATTCATCCTCTCCTTAATACAGTTTAGTCGTCCTGTCCCCTTCGCAAAAAAGCACCCCAAAGCATGATGTTACCACCCCCATGCTTCACAGTAGGGATGGTGTTCTTGGGATGCAACTCACTTCTTTTTCCTTCAAACACGACGAGTGAAGTTTAGACCAAAAAGTTCTACTTTGGTCTCATCTGACCACATGACTTTCTCCCATGCCTCCTCTAGATCTTCCAGATGGTCATTGGCAAACTTCAGACGGGCTTGGACAAGTGATGACTTGAGCAGGGGAACCTTCCATGCAATGCATGATTTGAAACCATGTTGTAGATTAATTTACGGCACTCTAATTAATGCAAATAAAATTGAAAATTTATTGAAAAGCTACCAGTGTTTATCAGTTTGATTTGGCCAACGTTTCGGGCCTGTCAATTACAATTACAATAACAGTAAATTAATATGTGATTTTTTTTTTTTTAGAAAGAAACATTGAATAATAATAAATGATAAATAGGACCACGGAAAGGCAAATACAAAAATTATATATATATATATATATATATATTACACTGCTCAAAAAAATAAAGGGAACACAAAAATAACACATCCTAGATCTGAGTTAATTAAATATTTTTCTGAAATACTTTGTTCTTTACATAGTTGAATGTGCTGACAACAAAATCACACAAAAATTTAAAAATGGAAATCAAATTTTTCAACCCTTGGAGGTCTGGATTTGGAGTCACACTCAAAATTAAAGTGGAAAAACACACTACAGGCTGATCCAACTTTTATGTAATGTCCTTAAAACAAGTTAAAATGAGGCTCAGTAGTGTGTGTGGCCTCCACGTGCCTGTATGACCTCCCTACAAAGCCTGTGCATGCTCCTGATAAGGTGGCGGACGGTCTTCTGAGGGATCATAATCTCAGTACCTAATGGCAGTCAGGCTAACTCTGGCGAGCACATGGAGGTCTGTGCGGCCCTCCAAAGAAATGCCACCCCACACCATTACTGACCCAATGCCAAACCGGTCATGCTGGAGGATGTTGCAGGCAGCAGAACGTTCTCCACGGCGTCTCCAGACTGTCACGTCTGTCACATGTGCTCAGTGTGAACCTGCTTTCATCTGTGAAGAGCACAGGGCACCAGTGGCCAATTTGCCAATCTTGGTGTTCTCTGGCAAATGCCAAACGTCCTGCACGGTGTTGGGCTGTAAGCACAACCCCCACCGGTGGACGTCGGGCCCCTCATATCACCCTCATGGAGTCTGTTTCTGACCATTTGAGCAGACATATGCACATTTGTGGCCTGCTGGAGGTCATTTTGCAGGGCTCTGGCAGTGCTCCTCCTGTTCCTCCTTGCACAAAGGCGGAGGTAGCGGTCCTGCTGCTGGGTTGTTGCCCTCCTACGGCCTCCTCCACGTCTCCTGATGTACTGGCCTGTCTCCTGGTAGCACCTCCATGCTCTGGACACTACGCTCACAGACACAGCAAACCTTCTTGCCACAGCTCGCATTGATGTGCCATCCTGGATAAGCTGCACTACCTGAGCCACTTGTGTGGGTTGTAGACTCCGTCTCATGCTACCACTAGAGTGAAAGCACCGCCAGCATTCAAAAGTGACCAAAACATCAGCCAGGAAGCATAGGAACTGAGAAGTGGTCTGTTGTCACCACCTGCAGAACCACTCCTTTATTGGGGGTGTCTTGCTAATTGCCTATAATTTCCACCTGTTGTCTATCCCATTTGCACAACAGCATGTGAAATTGATTGTCACTCAGTGTTGCTTCCTAAGTGGACAGTTTGATTTCACAGAAGTGTGATTGACTTGGAGTTACATTGTGTTGTTTAAGTGTTCCCTTTATTTTTTTGAGCAGTGTATATATATATATAACACACAATACACATAATTAGTGTAGCGGATTGTATTTAGCCTGGCCTGTTTAATTCCTGTAAAATGGCATTCGGTTAATTGTATTGCTATGTACTGTAAACTGCAATGTTTACTATGTTAAATGTATTGCTTTTCTGTCCCTCCTCCATCTCCCATCAGTCCTTGCTATTGTCTGGCCCTACCCTTCCTTGTACCATAATCTTCTATGTGCCCTATTGTATGTAAATGGGGCTGTGGGGGGTTTAAAAGTGTGTGCTGTGTCTAAATAAAGTGAGTTCTGCTCCTGATGCTGTGTGTCGTCCAGTCCTTGGGATTGCTGTTGAGACATTATTGGATTACTTTGCCTGCTGGAATTCCTACTCTATGGATTTATAAGACTTGTTCCTGAGCCTCACTGGGATCTTAAGTGGAGATTCGCTGTGGAATATCAGCTCTCCGCTACAATTAGGGATTGTCTGCATATAGGTATAGAAATACATACACTGACCATGGAGTAGTCACCATAATAGTAAAGAAACATTAAAGTCATCACAAGAATCATCAGAAGGATCGTCATCTTATGTTCTCAATACGACCAAAATACACAGGTAGGGTATTGACCATGGACTAATCGGCTTGAGTTTGATCAATATGTGTCTGGATAATCGTCTGTTAGCAAACATGTGATGTCTGGATTATTGAAAACCATAAGACACATTGTGCATAAAGATCAAGAGAATTGAAGAAACTGAAAAAACATTGTGCTTCTGTATATGCTCATAAGAATCGCCAAAAGACATGTGCTTGTGTATATTCAATATGGTATAGGCTCATATAAATAACCAAAAACCATGTCTGAAAGCTATGCTCCTGCATTAATTTGGGTGCCGTGAATTAATCTACAACATTATTGTGGAGATATCCTCCATCACTGAGCACCGAAGGAAACTACGCTCAAGTAGAGTGCCAGCCATCAATTGCATATATGATTTGAAACCATGACGGCGTAGTGTTCTACTAACAGTGACCTTTAAAAAATGTGGTCCCAGCTCACTTCATGTCATTGACCAGCTCCTCCCTTGTAGTTCTGGGCTTACTCCTCACCTTTCTTATCATCAGTGATACCCCACAAGGTGAGATCTTGCATGGAGCCCCAGTCCGAGGGAGACTGACAGTCTCATCTTTAGCCTCTTCCATTTTCTAACAATTGCTCCAAAGGCCTGAATTCAGCAAAGGCCTGAATCCTTGGTTGGGATCTCTGTTTTTCTGGGAGCTCCTCTTCACACAGCCTTCCCCTAGCAGGGAGAGCTGGAACACACCGGATCTAAATTGTTTCTTCCCTCCCTTGCTGCAGGGCGTGGGAATCTCCACTTCCCTTACGCAGGGGGGCAGAACAGAACTGGAATGTTCCATTCTGAATGGCCATAACATTAAAACTATGCCTACCAATGATGCCGCCACCTGCTGGTAGACCTGAGACATTACAAAGGAAAATATAACATATAAAATGGTTTCAACTGCACAGTAGTGAATGACATGAGGGAAATCACATCAGATGACAATATTAATGCTCTTAGCAGATTGTAGATACATAGACAAACATGAAACGGCTTTCTTGAGGTTCCTGCCCGCTAGAGTAAGGTGTCCAACACACAGTTTCCTTATCTTGGTATAACCAGGTAACCTAAATACTGCACAAAGCAAACATTACTGACTGACGTTGTATGTTCTGGATCCTTTAAACATCAAAGAAAGCATGGGGGTGTCTTTACTCCGTAATCCCACCATGGTGTAATGAAATACTGGCAAATGAAAGGGTGGCTTTATCCTGTATTCCCTTCCCTGCATCATAGCCTGAAGAAATTTGGCTTGGAGCACGATCACTATGATGACTGTGAGGTAGCTAAATTGTGGCTCTAAGGTTTGAGGGCCCGTACCTTAGGCAAAAGGCTCAGAAGGGGAGGTATTTATCATCTCCATGCACTTCTGGCAATGTCACCGGAGGAGGGTATGATAATCCCATGAAACTCCTGGAAGACATAGAAACATAGAAACATAGAATGTGTCGGCAGATAAGAACCATTTGGCCCATCTAGTCTTCCCAATATATCTGAATCCTATTAATAGTCCCTGGCCCTATCTTATATGAAGGATAGCCTTATGCCTATCCCATGCATGCTTAAACTCCTTCACTGTATTTGCAGCTACCACTTCTGCAGGAAGGCTATTCCATGCATCCACTACTCTCTCAGTAAAGTAATACTTCCTTATATTACTTTTAAACCTTTGCCCCTCTAATTTAAAACTGTGTCCTCTTGTGGTAGTTTTTCTTCTTTTAAATATGCTCTCCTCCTTTACCGAGTTGATTCACTTTATGTATTTAAAAGTTTCTATCATATCCCCTCTGTCTCTTCTTTCTTCCAAGCTATACATATTAAGGTCCTTTAACCTTTCCTGGTAAATTTTATCCTGCAATCCATGTACTAGTTTAGTAGCTCTTCTCTGAACTCTCTCTAGAGTATCTATATCCTTCTGGAGATATGGCCTCCAGTACTGCGCACAATACTCCAAGTGAGGTCTCACCAGTGTTCTGTACAGCGGCATAAGCACTTCACTCTTTCTACTGCTTATACCTCTCCCTATACATCCAAGCATTCTGCTGGCATTTCATGCTGCCCTATTACATTGTCTTCCCACCTTTAAGTCTTCTGAAATAATTACTCCTAAATCCCTTTCCTCAGATACTGAGGTCAGGACTGTGTCAAATATTCTATATTCTGCCCTTGGGTTTTTACGCCCAGGTGCATTATCTTGCACTTATCCACATTAAATTTCAGTTGCCAGAGTTCTGACCATTCTTCTAGTTTTACTAAATCCTTTTCCATTTGGCGTTTCCCTCCAGGAACATCAACCCTGTTACATATCTTTGTGTCATCAGCAAAAAGACAAACCTTACCATCGAGGCCTTTTGCAATATCACTTATGAAGATATTAAACAAAATTGGTCCCAGTACAGATCCCTGTGGAACCCCACTGGTAACATGACCTTGTTTTGAATGTTCTCCATTGACTACAACCCTCTGTTGTCTGTCACTCAGCCACTGCCTAATCCACTCAACAATATGGGAGTCCATGCTCAATGACTGCAGTTTATTGATAAGTCTTCTATGTGGGACAGTGTCAAAAGCCTTACTAAAATCTAGATATGCGATGTCTACTGCACCTCCACCGTCTATTATTTTAGTCACCCAGTCAAAAAAATCTATAAGATTTGTTTGACATGATCTCCCTGAAGTAATCCCATGGATTGCAATCCATGGGATTTTAGATGTTCCACAATCCTATCCTTTAATAGGGTTTCCATTAATTTGCCTACTATTGATGTCAGACTCACTGGTCTATAGTTGCTCGATTCCTCCCTACTACCTTTCTTGTGAATGGGCACGACATTTGACAATTTCCAATCTTCCGGGACGACTCCTGTTACTAATGATTGGTTAAATAAATCTGTTAACGGTTTTGCCAGCTCACCACTAAGCTCTTTTAATAATTTTGGGTGTATCTCATCAGGCCCCTGTGACTTATTTGTCTTCACTTTAGACAGCAAACTTAGAACATCTTCCTCTGTAAAGACACATGCATCAAACGATTTATTAGTCATCCTTTCTAGTGGAGGTCCTTCTCCTTCTTTTTCTTTTGTAAAAACTGAACAGAAGTATTCATTAAGGCAGTCGGCTAGCCCTTTATTCTCTTCTACATACCTTCCGTCCTTTGTTTTTAATTTCCTTTTTTCATTTATATATATGAAGAATGTCTTATCCCTTTTTTCATAGAATGAGCTAGTTTTTCTTCTGCCTGCGCTTTAGAAGTTCTTATAACTTGCTTGGCCTCTTTCTGCCTAATCTTGTAGATTTCCTTATCTTCATTGCTCTGGGTTTTTTTATAATTACAAAATGCTAGCTTTTTATTTTTAATGATTTGGGCCACTTCTGCTTAGTACCACAGAAGTCTAATGCAATTTTCTGTTGCCTTCAATAATGCACCTTTTAAGTAGTCCCATTTCTCCTGGACTCCATGTAATCCGTTCCAGTCTGATAAGGACTCATTTATGACTAATTTCATTTTTGAAAAGTCTGTTTTTCTAAAATCTAAAACTTTTGTTTTTGTGTGGTGGGACTCTTTCACAGTTCTTATATTAAACCACACTGACTGGTGATCACTAGATCCCAAGGTTTCGCCTACAATGACATCATATACCGAATCCCCATTTGTGAATACCAAATCCAAAATGGCCTCCCTCCGGGTTGGCTCCTCAACCACTTGTTGTAGAGATAACCCCAGTAGGGAATTTAGAATATCTGTACTCCTGGTAGAACTTGCTATTTTGGTTTTCCAGTTTATATCTGGAAGATTGAAATCTCCCATAATGATAACTTCTCCTTTCATTGTCATTTTAGCTATTTCTTCAACTAGTAGATCATCTAGTTCTTTAACTTGACCAGGTGGTCTATATATCACACCTACACGAGTTACTGCATGGTTAGCAAACTGCAACGTAACCCAAACTGACTCTATGTTGGCCTCACCAACTTGTATTAGGTTTGATTTAATGCTATCTTTCACATACAGGGCCACTCCTCCTCCTTTCTTGCCTTCTCTGTCTCTTCTGTATAAAGAGTACCCTGGTATGGTTATGTCCCAGTCATTTCTTTCATTAAACCATGTCTCCGTAACAGCCACTAAATCTACATTCTCAGATGCCATTATTGACCCAAGTTCATTGATTTTTTTACCTAAACTGCGAGCATTTGTAGACAGGACTCTGAGCTTATCATTTCTTAACCTCTGTGCTTCTGACCTGTTCTGGCATTGTTTCGGGGGGCAATTGGACTCTTTTATTTTCACTCTTTTGCCCCCCCTTCCTAGTTTAAATACTCTTTCGCAAATTCTTGGAGTTGTTCACTAAGTACATTTGTTCCTTTGAGAGAAAGATGCAAACCATCTTTTTTGTACAGTTCCTTTCTATTCCAAGTAGAGCTATCATGAGAAACAAAGCCAAATCCTTGCTCTTGACACCATTTACCAAGCCATATGTTGAACTCCTTTATGCGCCTCTGCCTATCATTCTGAACATTATGCACAGGCAGAACTTCAGAAAATGAAATGGTGGATGCAAAATCCTACACGTCATTACCAAGTGTGATAAAAGATTTTTTCACCTCTGACACTTCATTGCAAGCCAGGTCATTTGTCCTAGATGGACAAGAACATCCACGTCCCCTTCCTGCTTTGCTTGCTTAACAATATTAATAATACGTCTTCTATCTCTTCTAGCAGTAGCCCCAGGGAGACATCTCACAAAACCATTTTCTTTAAGCTCCACACTTCTTATGATTGAATCACCCAGCAACAGCTGCTTCCTTTGAGACTTCACTTTATCTTTTTTGTCCTTGGCTGCAGTCTTGCATACATTAGACATAGGAGTCGATGGTTTCTCACCCTCTGTGCTTGAGTCCATATCCATGTGGTCCTTACATTCTGAGAGTGCTGCAAATGAATTATGGAGGACCACCGACTGTGGGACATGTCTTCTATCCACCACTCTAAGTCTTCCAGAACCTACAGTAACCCATCTGCCATTTCTGGGGGTCCTCTGTGGCAGTGGCATTGCAGCAGTCCTAGCTGGAGTTTGTTTAACAGATAATTTAAATATCTCAGATTTCAAAAATGAATTTTCCTGCTGCAGTAAGGAGAACTGTCTACAGATCTGACAGCATCCGAATCTCCAAAGAGTGGAACATGAAATAAATGCACAACAATTCCTGCACTGAACCAAGTCTGCCATTTTAAAGAGGAGAAAAAAAATTAAAAAAAAATTGTAAATTTAAATCAAACAAATCTTACCTTTTTTTTTGTATTGTTTCCACCTTCCAGCCTACCTCCTGACTATCTCCTGCAATATCTCTTCACTGTACTTAATGTAGTACTTGAAGGTAGTACTTGCAGCTAATGAAGTCTGTCTCTATATATACACACACTCCTTCACAAGCTCCTCCCCCAGCAACAAATGTAAAACCTTAGTAAGCTAGGCTCATTAGCAAACGCACAATAGCAAACACCTGACCAAATTCCTTACCTCTTCTCAAGCAATGGTCAGCAAAAAAAACACAGATGAGCCAGTTGCAAACTCCAAGCCAATCTCTTGCAGTATCTCTTCAATCTCTTCAGTCTCCTGCAATATCTCTTCACTGTACTTAATGTAGTACTTGAAGGTAGTACTTGCAGCTAATGAATTTGGCCAGCTAATGAGTCTGTCTCTATATATACACACACTCCTTCACAAGCTCCTCCCCCAGCAACAAATGTAACACCAGGATGGGGTTTTAGAAGCCCCATTACCATTCCTGGTACATATAACAAGCGAGAAGGAGGGGTACATTATTCCCCTAGCCATTCTCGAAGCAGCGGGGTACCCTTGCTAGACCTGCCTGGGACTTACCACTTGGTCCTACCCTGAGTACCTAGGATATATAACTCCGGGTGTAGGCCATTAGAATTAAGCGTCCAGATAGGCAGTCCGTGTAAAGAGAACATAGCTGTAAGGCAAGACACACAAAAGTAAGGTACTACTGCTCTGGCTAAAGGCAAAAGTTAGTGCAGTTTCACAAACAGTGCATAAATTCACATTGCGGCATCTGTAAAAGAGTCCATACAATGGGCACGAGTACTTGAACGTTGCACAACCTGCATTTTGGAATTCTGACATCCTTTAGGGTGCCCTTTCACAAGCTCCTGGATAGGTTCCGCAATCTGAGCAAAGTGTGGGATAAATCTACGATAGTAACTTGCAAATCTGAGGAAGCTCTTGACCTCTTTGACTGTTTTGGGAGCCGGCCAGCTTTGTACTGCTGCTATTTTTTCAGGGTCCGGTCTCACACCTTCTGCACTCACAACATGTCCCAGATATTTCACTTGGGGCTTCAGTAAGTGACACTTTGAAGGTTTCACTTTCAGTCCATGCTGAGTCAAAGTCTGGAACACTTCCGCCAGGTGCTGTAAATGTTCCTCATAGGTCTTAGAGTAGATGATCACGTCATCCAGGTACAACAACACAGTCTCAAAAGTTTTTGTGTCCAAGACATCTTTCCATGAGTCTCTGAAATGTCCCAGGGGCGTTGCATAGCCCGAATGGCATGTTGTTGAACTCAAGCAGACCCATTGGGGTGGCAAAAGCTGTTTTTTCTTTATCTTCTGGTGCCATGGGAACTTGCCAATAGCCACTGGTTAGATCAAGAGTTGAAAAGTAGGCAGCGGATCCCAGAGCTGCCAGGGATTCTTCAATTCGTGGCAGGGGGTACGCATCCTTGTGCGTAATGTTGTTGATCTTACGGTAGTCCACACAACAACGGATGGTTCCATCCTTCTTCTTTACCAGGACTAAGGGGGCAGCCCAGGGGCTGTGACTATCCTGGATGACATTAGCTGTCTTCATATCCTGAACCATCTTCTTCACTTGCTGGTACATGGCAGGAGGGACTGGTCGGTATCTCTCTTTGATTGGAGGATGAGTGCCGGTTGGAATGGTGTGCTGTATTAAGCGAGTCTGACCATAGTCCAGAGAATGTTTGCTGAAGACTTGATGGTGTTGTTTGACTAAGTCCAGCACACCGTTGAGTTGCTCGGCAGAGGTTGTAGTATCCCCGATGTGTAGTTCGGTCTTTGGCTTCCTCCACTGTTTGGAGTGATTGTTGAGCCGCAGTGGGATAATCCAGGATATCCTGCGGGCGGATGTGGTATAGGCAGGCCACTGGATAGTGCTTTTTTAATTTCACAGTTTCATCACCCAGATTGACGAAGCATATAGGTACCTTTCCTTGGGACACGGTGACCACGCTCCTAGCGGCGAGGACGAGGGGATGATCCTGAAGATGTATTGGCTCCACAAGGGCATGATAATCTTGACTTTGGATACCAATGCAAGCCTTGCACCATATCAGAGTCTCTGCTCCAGGCTGGAGTTTGATAGGATAAGCATCCTTGATGCGGACACGGCAGATTTCACCCCGTTGATTACTGAACTTTTGTTGGGCGGATAGCACTCGAATGGTCTGGTGTATATCCCACTGAGTTTCCTGTGGTGTAGTCAGCAGGGTTTTCTTTAAGGCTTTCAGCACTTCAGGGTAGCAATTGCTGAGTACATTCATTCCCAGGACCACAGGGCAATTGTCATCATCTGGGACCTGAATCACGATTACTCCTTGACATGAGAGTTCAGTATCCTCAATCTGTAAGGTAGGTTCCCAATAAGCTAGTATAGGCACTGATTTGCCATTGGTAGCTATGATCTGGAGCCAAGACTCAGGAGGTCATATCAGTTGGGCTCCGTTTCGGCATGTGTCAAATGCTGTTTGGCGGATGGTAGTCACTTGAGATCCGGTATCAATTAAAGCAGAAAACTTCACTCCGTTGATGTCAACTTCCACCATGGGGCGGCGCCCACATACCTTGGCATAAAGGCTGGATCTTTGGGACCTAGTATTCTTCCTCCCGAGGGGCGGTCCTCGACCTCAGGGATGCCTGTTTAACTGATGGCAGTCCTTTGCAATGTGTCCATACCTCTGACAATGCAGGCATCGCTGTTCCCTGATGTTTTGATAACCGGGGTCTGGCAATCTACTGACTGGCTGACGTCGATATTCTTGTAAACTGGGCGTAGAGCGGCCTCTGTTTGCAAAAGTTCCTTTCCCCACCTTGGGTTGCTGTTCTAGTCGCTCTAGCTGTTTCCTCATCCTCTCCATATTCTCAGCTAAGAGGGAGACTTGAGTGGTCAGAGCTGCTACAGTATCTGGAACGGGTGCCTGAGCTCCGTGCTCAGCTATTTGGCTGTGAGTAGCAGGCCGTAGTGCGGTCCCTGCCTTCTTGTTTTCAGGAGGTTCAGCTTGGTGACTTTCCCCTAGAATGCCAATAGCAAGTTCCTTAAAGTCCAAGAAAGGGGTATCTGGGTGCTGAGCTGAAAGCATCTTCAGCTGACGTTTGAGGGATTCATCAAGGACACCTTCAATAAACTGTTGCCTGAGGGTTTGGTCTTGTCCCTCAGTTTCACGGGGATAAATCTGAATAACAGCTCGCAGTGCTTCCTGCAGGGACAGGGCAAAGTCTCTCAAGGTCTCCTTTGACTTCTGCCGCTTTCCAAAGAAGCGCATTTTAAGTTCAGAGGCGGTCCTAGTCTCAAAGGTGGTACTGATGCCCAGTACCAGATTAGAGGGATTAGTACTGGCTACAATGCAATTTTAGATGCAGGTTGCTATGGGTGACTGCAGAGGAATTGGTGCGTGGCTCCTTTAAGAGTCGCTGCAACTGCTCAATTTCGGGACGTATGGTGCTCTGGCAGACAGATAACAACTATTAACAGTCTTTAGCAAGGTTATTTGCACAATTGTACTCACTCAGGTGTAATAGCAGACGATTCTCCCACATACAATGAAGACAATGCTGTTTTCCCTTTCTTAAAATGGCTGCCGCTTTACTTCCTGCTTCCTGTATGGGCAGCAATCTCTTTGTCCTCCTAGGAACTTGTATTCAACCCTTTTGTTCCTGCTGCTGTAGGAATGCTTTCTCTGTGGAGACAGGCTGTTTGGTTCCCTCCACTCTGCTGGGTGGAGATATCTGGGATAGTTTCTTAACCCCTGCACTGCCACTGTGCTGCAACTGATGCAAGTCCACACTCCTCAGCAATAAGTACATGCAGTAAGGCACAAAGGTAAATCCTGGTGGAGCACACTATTGGATCCGGTTCTGTTGGACAGGGGTAGGCACTCAATCCAATCCTGTTCGTGACGCCACTTTATGCAATGAGCAGGACACTGGGTCATTGGGGCTGCTATGCAGTGGGTCAGATTTAGGTGTAACTAAGTTCGTGATGCCAGTTGCAGCTTGCGCAGGTACTGTAAAGGGCCCTTTAAGATGGTATAGCTCATGTACTAGGTTAGGAATGCCAGAGGGGGATATTGTCTCTGTATTGTGTCAACGGTGTCTCCTACCTTAGTATGGCTGGACTACTGTATCCTGGCTCACATGCAACAAATTGAGTGTTGTAAATAGGAGTAATGGAGGAATAATGGAATTCCACACAGAGAATAGGGTCCAACTTGTCTTTACTTGAGGTTATCTTATGCAGCTCTAGATCCATACAATGTTACAGCAATAGTCTAGGGTCCCAGCAGGTATTGGCAATATGTGGCATAAATTATATATATCTTCTGCATCTAGTACATAAACCTTTAAGAATCTGGCAAATATCTGTCTTCTCCTCTGCCAACTTCTGCTTTGTTTGGGCCTGACTAGCTATGGAGGTACTTATCTTCTCCTAGTATTTGGAATCTGTACTTACAGGACTGCTCGCAGGGAATGGTGGTTTCTTCCTGGAGATCAAGTAGTTCTGAAGTTGGCTGCTTTCTTTGTCATCCAGCTGATGTAAGGAACTCAGGCTGGGAAGGTTGCTTTTTGGGCCTCAGCAAAGGCCTGAATCCTTGGTTGGGATCTCTGTTTTTCTGGGAGCTCCTCTTCACACAGCCTTCCCCTAGCAGGGAGAGCTGGAACACACCGGATCTAACTTGTTTCTTCCCTCCCTTGCTGCAGGGCATGGGAAACTCCACTTCCCTTAAGCAGGGGGGCAGAACAGAACTGGAATGTTCCATTCTGAATGGCCATAACATTAAAACTATGCCTACCAATGATGCCGCCACCTGCTGGTAGACCTGAGACATTACAAAGGAAAATATAACATATAAAATGGTTTCAACTGCACAGTAGTAAATGACATGAGGGAAATCACATCAGATGACAATATTAATGCTCTTAGCAGATTGTAGCGGGGTAAAAGCGTATAGTAACCCCACTCTGGGATGTTACAACAGCAAGCAGTCTGATGACTACTGGATAGATAGGTTTTTAAACCCTCGCTATCAAAGCAAAATGACAGAAACACTCGGCCGGTTCTAACCGACCCAAAATGTTCACGTATGTGCTCAAAAAGTGGTCTGATTGTTTTCCCAATATAAAACTTTTTACATTCACAGACTATAGCGTACACTACATAAGGTGTACGACAAGTGATGAACTCCCTCACTTTGTATACAACTCCTCCCAAATGGAGAATCTTACTCTGTGAGTTGCGGGGACAAAAGGAGCAAGTCCCACATTTATAATTACCTACTGGAATATTACTTTGTAGCCAATCCACTCATTTAGATTGTTTAACCAGGCTATGGACAAGATTGTCCTTGAGGGTGTGACATCTCTTAAAGGTAACTAACGGCCTCTTTGATGTCAAGTCCCCCAGACTAGAGTCGCCCTTCAGTAGGTCCCAATTATTCATGACTGCCTGTTTCACTATGTCAGCAGCCGGACTAAACTTATGAAGCAAAGGCAAACCTATCACTGTCACGTTCTCTGACTCGATCGGCCAGCAGGTCGTTGCGAGTGAAATTGCCCACTCGATGCATCGCTGCAAGGACGTCCCTCCGCGGGTAGCCCCTCTCTAGAAGTCAATTCTACAACTGATGGGCCTGGCAAAAGTACCCACTGTCGGTGCTATTAATTCTGCGGAGCCGGATGAACTGTCCAAAAGGGCCCGCATTCTGGACCGCAGCAGGATGAAAACTGGTTTGGTGGAGCAGCGAATTGGTGGCGGTAGACTTGCGGTAGCCAGTAGTGGACAAACTACCATCCACTGCGGTGAGCGTACATCTAATACGTCGAGTGAGTCACCACCAAAGTTCAAAGTGAACTTCATATTCATCTGGTTAATGTCATTAAGATGCCGTACGAACAACTGGCACTCCTCTTCGCTGCCCGAACAGACCAGAAACACGTCATCAATAGGGATGAGCGAACCCGAACTGTATAGTTCGGTTTCGAACCGAATTTTGGGGTGTCCGTGACACGGACCCGAACCCGAACATTTTCGTAAAAGTCCGGGTTCGGGTTCGGTGTTCGGCGCTTTCTTGGCGCTTTTTGAAAGGCTGCAAAGCAGCCAATCAACAAGCGTCATACTACTTGCCCCAAGAGGCCATCACAGCCTTGCCTACTATTGGCATGGCTGTGATTGGCCAGTGCAGCATGTGACCCAGCCTCTATATAAGCTTGGGTCACGTAGCGCTGCACGTCACTCTGCTGATTCAAGCATAGGGAGAAGGTTGCAGCTGCGACGTTAGGGCGAGATTAGGCAG
>NW_024400718.1:0-24023 GCF_905171765.1 Bufo bufo | reverse complement strand
TTGCACAATATGGGTGTTTTTTTTAAACCCAGAATATGACTGCAATAGATTAAAGCTTGTATTTGACTATCACAATGCAACAAATGCCCCAAATGTAGGGTTTTACACAAAATTGTTGTTTTTTTTAAACCCAGAATATAACTACAATATCTAAAGCTTGTATTTGGCTGTCATTAATGCAGCAAAGGCCACAAATATACGTCTTGCACAAAATGGTAGTTTTTTTAAACCTAGAATATAACTGCAGTATTTAAAGCTTGTATTTGACTGTCACAAATGAACAATATAACTGCAGTAAAAGGCCCCAAATATAGGGTCTTGCAGAATAAAAATGGGTGTTTTTTTAAACCCATAATATAACTGCAGTATTTAAACTTGTAATTGACCGTCACAAATGCAGCAAAGGCCCCAAATGTAGGGTCTTGCACAAAATGGGTGTTTTTTTTAAACCCAGAATATAACTGCAGTATTTAAAGCTTGTATTTAGCTGTCACAAATGCAGAAAAGGCCCCAAATGTAGGGTCTTGCACAAAATGGGTGTTTTTTTAAACCCAGAATATAACTGCAATATTTAAAGCTTGTATTTGACTGTCACAATGCAAAACATGCCCCAAATGTAGGGTTTTGCACAAAATGGGTGTTTTTTTTAAACCCGGAATATAACTACAGTATTTAAAACTTGTATTTTGCTGTCACAAATGCAGCAAAGGCCCCAAATGTAGGGGCTTGCACAAAATGAGTGTTTTTTTTTAAACCCAGAATATAACTGCAGTATTTAAAGCTTGTATTTGACTGTCACAAATGCACAATATACCGTATTTTTCGCCCCATAAGGCGCACTTTTTCCTCCATAAAAATGGGAGGAAAATGCCTCTGCGTCTTATGGGCCGAATGCTGACAGTTTTAACATTGCTGGATGTGATGTACAGAGCGGGGGTCGGGGGAGGGACTGGGAGGAGGAGCTGGGGGCCGGCAATAGCGGTAGGGCGGTGCGGTCACTGTACTATAGCCCCGCCCACCGCTCCGGTATTCTAATATAAAATGTATTATTGAATTAAAAGTTATTAAACATGACCCCCTCACTCCTAATAGTACCGTATATCCTAATTGCTTCTGTATAATGCCGGCAGGCAGGCCGGACGGGCGGCAGCGTAACTCACTGATGTCACGTGCCTGCGCCGCCTCCTTTATGAATGAAGCAGGCGGCGCAGGCAAGTGACGTCAGTGAGTGACGTGCCGGCCGCCCGGCCTGCCTGCCTTCATTATACAGAAGCAATTAGGATATACGGTACTAATAGGAGTGAGGGGGGCATGTATAATAACTTTTAATTCAATAATGCATTTTATATTTGTATACTGGGGGGCGGCGGCGGCGAAGGGGGGCACACGGAATCTGTGGATGGCACAGTTAAGAGGTGGGGGTCTGTGGATGGCTTTGTTATGGGCTGGTAGGGGTCTGTGGATGGCACTGTTATGGGGTGAAGGGTCTGTGGATGGCACATATATAACAGTGCCAGCCACAGATCCCCCCCTGTAACAGTGTCCGTCATCCACAGATCCCCCCATAAGTGTCCATCATCCACAGATCCCCCCATAAGTGTCCGTCATCCACAGATCCCCCCATAAGTGTCCGTCATCCACAGATCCCCCCATAAGTGTCCGTCATCCACAGATCCCCCTATAAGTGTCCGTCATCCACAGATCCCCCCATAACAGTGTCCGTCATCCACAGATCCCCCAATAACAGTGTCCGTCATCCACAGATCCCCACTATAACAGTGTCCGTCATATACAGATCCCCCTATAACAGTGTCCGTCATCCACAGACCACCATTAGTTTCAAACCCACCAAAAGCACATCTTTTGGTTAAAAATAATTTTTTTATTATTTTCCTCCCCAAAAACCTAGGTGCATCTTATGGGCCGGTGCGTCTTATAGGGCGAAAAATACGGTAACTGCAGTAAAAGGCCCCAAATGTAGGGTCTTGCACAAAATGGGTGTTTTTTTTAAACCCAGAATATAACTGCAGTATTTAAAGCTTGTATTTGACTGTCACAAAAGCATCAAAGGCCCCAAATGTAGGGTCTTGCACAAAATGGGTGTTTTTTAAACCCAGAAAATAACTGCAATATTTAAAGCTTGTATTTGACTGTCACAATGCAACAAATGCCCCAAATGTAGGGTCTTGCTTAAAATAGGTGTTTTTTTAAACCCAGAATATAACTGCAGTATTTAAATTTTGTATTTGACTGTCACAAATGCAGCAAAGGCCCCAAATGTAGTTCTTGCACAAAATGGGTGTTTTTTAAACACAAAATATAACTGCAGTATTTAAAGCTTGTATTTGACTGTCACAAATGGAGCAAAGTCCCCAAATGTAGCGGCTTGCACAAAATGGGTGTTTTTTTAAACCCAGAATATAACTGCAGTATTTAAAGCTTGTATTTGACTGTCACAAATGCAGCAAAGGCCCCAAATGTAGTGGCTTGCACAAAAAGGGTGTTTTTTTAAACCCAGAATATAACTGCAGTATTTAAAACTTGTATTTGACTGTCACAAATGCAGCAAAGGCCCCAAATGTAGTGTCTTGCACAAAAGGGGTGTTTTTTTTAAACCCAGAATATAACTGCAGTATTTAACGCTTGTATATGACTGTCACAAATGCAGCAAAGTACCCAAATGTAGCGGCTTGCACAAAATGGGTATTTTTTTAAACCCAGAATATACAGTACAGACCAAAAGTTTGGACACACCTTCTCATTCAAAGAGTTTTCTTTATTTTCATGACTATGAAAATTGTAGATTCACATTGAAGGCATCAAAACTATGAATTAACACATGTGGAATTATATACATAACAAACAAGTGTGAAACAACTGAAAATATGTCATATTCTAGGTTCTTCAAAGTAGCCACCTTTTGCTTTGATTACTGCTTTGCACACTCTTGGCATTCTCTTGATGAGCTTCAAGAGGTAGTCCCCTGAAATGGTTTTCACTTTACAGGTGTGCCCTGTCAGGTTTAATAAGTGGGATTTCTTGCCTTATAAATGGGGTTGGGACCATCAGTTGCATTAAGGAGAAGTCAGGTGGATACACAGCTCATAGTCCTACTGAATAGAGTGTTAGAATTTGTATTATGGCAAGAAAAAAGCAGCTAAGTAAAGAAAAACGAGTGTCCATCATTACTTTAAGAAATGAAGGTCAGTCAGTCAGCCAAAAAATTGGGAAAACTTTGAAAGTAAGGGCTATTTGACCATGAAGGAGAGTGATGGGGTGCTCCGCCAGATGACCTGGCCTCCACAGTCACCGGACCTGAACCCAATCGAGATGATTTGGGGTGAGCTGGACCGCAGAGTGAAGGCAAAAGGGCCAACAAGTGCTAAGCATCTCTGGGAACTCCTTCAAGACTGTTGGAAGACCATTTCAGGGGACTACTTCTTGAAGCTCATCAAGAGAATGCCAAGAGTGTGCAAAGCAGTAATCAAAGCAAAAGGTGGCTACTTTGAAGAACCTAGAATATGACATATTTTCAGTTGTTTCACACTTGTTTGTTATGTATATAATTCCACATGTGTTAATTCATAGTTTTGATGCCTTCATAGTCATGAAAATAAAGAAAACTCTTTGAATGAGAAGGTGTGTCCATACTTTTGGTCTGTACTGTAACTGCAGTATTTAAAGCTTGTAATTGACTGTCACAAATGCAGCAAAGGCTTTAAATGTAGGGTCTTGCACAAAATGGGTGTTTTTTTAAACCCAGAATGTAACTGCAGTATTTAAAGCTTGTATTTGACTGTCACAAATGCAGCAAAGGCCCCAAATGTAGTGTCTTGCACAAAAGGAGTGTTTTTTTAAACTCAGAATATAACTGCAGTATTTAAAGCTTGTATATGACTGTCACAAATGCAGCAAAGGCCCCAAAGCTAGTGTCTTGCACAAAATTGGTGTTTTTTTTAAACCTAGGATATACCTGCAGTATTTAAAGCTTGTATTTGAATGCCACAAATGCAGAAAAGGCCCCAAATGTAGGGGCTTGCACAAAATGTGTGTTTTTTTTTACCCAAAATATAATTGCAGTATATAAAGCTTGTATTTGACTGTCACAAATGCAAAAAAAGGCCCCAAATGTAGGTCTTCCACAAAATAGGTGTTTTTTTAAACCTAGATTATAACTACAATATTTAAAGCTTGTATTTGACTGTCACAAATGCAACAAATGCCCCAAATGTAGGGTTTGGCACAAAATTGGTGTTTTATTTAAACCCAGAATATAACGGCAGTATTTAAAACTTGTTTTTGACTGTCACAAATGCAGCAAAGGCCCCAAATGTAGGGGCTTGCACAAAATGGGTGTTTTTTTAAACCCAGAATATAACTACAATATCTAAAGCTTGTATTTGACTGTCACAAATGTAGCAAAGGCCACAAATATAGGTCTTGCACAAAATGGGTGTTTTTTTAAACCTAGAATATAACTGCAGTATTTAAAGCTTGTATTTGACTATCACAAATGAACAATATAACTGCAGTAAAAGGCCCTAAATGTAGGGTCCTGCAGAAAAAAAATGGGTGTTTTTTTTAAACCAACAATATAACTGTAGTATTTAAAACTTGTATTTGACTGTCACAAATGCAGCAAAGGCCCCAAAAGTAGGGGCTTGCACAAAATGGGTGTTTTTTTTTACCCATAATATAATTGCAGTATTTAAAGCTTTTATTTGACTTTCACAAATGCAAAAAAGGCCCCAAATGTAGATCTTGCACAAAATGGGTGTTTTTTTAAACCTAGAATATAACTGCAATATTTAAAGCTTGTATTTGACTGCCACAAATGTAGAAAAGGCCCCAAAAGTAGTGGCTTGCACAAAATGGGTGTTTTTTTTTACCCATAATATAATTGCAGTATTTAAAGCTTTTATTTGACTTTCACAAATGCAAAAAAGGCCCCAAATGTAGATCTTGCACAAAATGGGTGTTTTTTTAAACCTAGAATATAACTGCAATATTTAAAGCTTGTATTTGACTGTCACAAATGCAACAAATGCCCCAAATGTAGGGTTGGGCACAAAATGGGTGTTTTATTTAAACCCAGAATATAACTGCAGTATTTAAAACTTGTTTTTGACTGTCACAAATATAGCAAAGGCCCCAAATGTAGGGGCTTGCACAAAATGGTTGTTTTTTTTAAACCCAGAATATGACTGCAATAGATTAAAGCTTGTATTTGACTTTCACAATGCAACAAATGCCCAAATGTAGGGTTTTGCACAGAATGTTTTTTTTTTTAAACCCAGAATATAACTACAATATCTAAAGCTTGTATTTGACTGTCACAAATGCAGCAAAGGCCACAAATATAGGTCTTGCACAAAATGGGTGTTTTTTTAAACCCGGAATATAACTACAGTATTTAAAACTTGTATTTTGCTGTCACAGATGCAGCAAAGGTCCCAAATGTAGGGGCTTGCACAAAATTAGTGTTTTTTTAAACCCAGAATATAACTGCAATATTTAAAGCTTGTATTTGACTGTCACAAATGCACAATATAACTGCAGCAAAGGCCACAAATATAGGTCTTGCACAAAATGGGTGTTTTTTTTAAACCTACAATATAACTGCAGTATTTAAAGCTTGTATTTGACTGTCTCAAAAGCATCAAAGGCCCCAAATGTAGGGTCTTGCTTAAAATAGGTGTTTTTTTAAACCCAGAATATAACTGCAGTATTTAAATTTTGTATTTGACTGTCACAAATGCAGCAAAGGCCCCAATTGTAGTTCTTGCACAAAATGGGTGTTTTTTAAACCCAAAATATAACTGCAGTATTTAAAGCTTTTATTTGACTTACACAAATGTAGCAAAGGCCCAAAATGTAGGTCTTGCACAAAATGGGTGTTTTTTTAAACCTAGAATATAACTGCAGTATTTAAAGCTTGTAATTGACTGTCACAAATGCAGCAAAGGCTTTAAATGTAGAGTCTTGCACAAAATGGGTGTTTTTTTAAAGCCAGAATATAACTGCAGTATTAAAAACTTGTATTTGACTGTCACAAATGCAGCAAAGGCCACAAAGTTAGTGTCTTGCACAAAATGGGTGTTTTTTTTAAACCTAGGATATACCTGCAGTATTTAAAGCTTGTATTTGACTGTCACAAATGCAGCAAAGGCCCCAAATGTATGGTTTTGCACAAAATGGTTGTTTTTTTTAAACCCAGAATATAACTACAATATCTAAAGCTTGTATTTGGCTGTCATTAATGCAGCAAAGGCCACAAATATACGTCTTGCACAAAATGGTAGTTTTTTTAAACCTAGAATATAACTGCAGTATTTAAAGCTTGTATTTGACTGTCACAAATGAACAATATAACTGCAGTAAAAGGCCCCAAATATAGGGTCTTGCAGAATAAAAATGGGTGTTTTTTTAAACCCATAATATAACTGCAGTATTTAAACTTGTAATTGACCGTCACAAATGCAGCAAAGGCCCCAAATGTAGGGTCTTTCACAAAATGGGTGTTTTTTTTAAACCCAGAATATAACTGCAGTATTTAAAGCTTGTATTTAGCTGTCACAAATGCAGAAAAGGCCCCAAATGTAGGGTCTTGCACAAAATGGGTGTTTTTTTAAACCCAGAATATAACTGCAATATTTAAAGCTTGTATTTGACTGTCACAATGCAAAACATGCCCCAAATGTAGGGTTTTGCACAAAATGGGTGTTTTTTTTAAACCCGGAATATAACTACAGTATTTAAAACTTGTATTTTGCTGTCACAAATGCAGCCAAGGCCCCAAATGTAGGGGCTTGCACAAAATGAGTGTTTTTTTTTAAACCCAGAATATAACTGCAGTATTTAAAGCTTGTATTTGACTGTCACAAATGCACAATATACCGTATTTTTCGCCCCATAAGGCGCACTTTTTCCTCCATAAAAATGGGAGGAAAATGCCTCTGCGTCTTATGGGCCGAATGCTGACAGTTTTAACATTGCTGGATGTGATGTACAGAGCGGGGGCCGGGGGAGGGACTGGGAGGAGGAGCTGGGGGCCGGCAATAGCGGTAGGGCGGTGCGGTCACTGTACTATAGCCCCGCCCACCGCTCCGGTATTCTAATATAAAATGTATTATTGAATTAAAAGTTATTAAACATGACCCCCTCACTCCTAATAGTACCGTATATCCTAATTGCTTCTGTATAATGCCGGCAGGCAGGCCGGACGGGCGGCAGCGTAACTCACTGATGTCACGTGCCTGCGCCGCCTCCTTTATGAATGAAGCAGGCGGCGCAGGCAAGTGACGTCAGTGAGTGACGTGCCGGCCGCCCGGCCTGCCTGCCTTCATTATACAGAAGCAATTAGGATATACGGTACTAATAGGAGTGAGGGGGGCATGTATAATAACTTTTAATTCAATAATGCATTTTATATTTGTATACTGGGGGGCGGCGGCGGCGAAGGGGGGCACACGGAATCTGTGGATGGCACAGTTAAGAGGTGGGGGTCTGTGGATGGCTTTGTTATGGGCTGGTAGGGGTCTGTGGATGGCACTGTTATGGGGTGAAGGGTCTGTGGATGGCACATATATAACAGTGCCAGCCACAGATCCCCCCCTGTAACAGTGTCCGTCATCCACAGATCCCCCCATAAGTGTCCATCATCCACAGATCCCCCCATAAGTGTCCGTCATCCACAGATCCCCCCATTAGTGTCCGTCATCCACAGATCCCCCCATAAGTGTCCGTCATCCACAGATCCCCCTATAAGTGTCCGTCATCCACAGATCCCCCCATAACAGTGTCCGTCATCCACAGATCCCCCAATAACAGTGTCCGTCATCCACAGATCCCCACTATAACAGTGTCCGTCATATACAGATCCCCCTATAACAGTGTCCGTCATCCACAGACCACCATTAGTTTCAAACCCACCAAAAGCACATCTTTTGGTTAAAAATAATTTTTTTATTATTTTCCTCCCCAAAAACCTAGGTGCATCTTATGGGCCGGTGCGTCTTATAGGGCGAAAAATACGGTAACTGCAGTAAAAGGCCCCAAATGTAGGGTCTTGCACAAAATGGGTGTTTTTTTTAAACCCAGAATATAACTGCAGTATTTAAAGCTTGTATTTGACTGTCACAAAAGCATCAAAGGCCCCAAATGTAGGGTCTTGCACAAAATGGGTGTTTTTTAAACCCAGAAAATAACTGCAATATTTAAAGCTTGTATTTGACTGTCACAATGCAACAAATGCCCCAAATGTAGGGTCTTGCTTAAAATAGGTGTTTTTTTAAACCCAGAATATAACTGCAGTATTTAAATTTTGTATTTGACTGTCACAAATGCAGCAAAGGCCCCAAATGTAGTTCTTGCACAAAATGGGTGTTTTTTAAACACAAAATATAACTGCAGTATTTAAAGCTTGTATTTGACTGTCACAAATGGAGCAAAGTCCCCAAATGTAGCGGCTTGCACAAAATGGGTGTTTTTTTAAACCCAGAATATAACTGCAGTATTTAAAGCTTGTAATTGACTGTCACAAATGCAGCAAAGTCCCCAATTGTAGTGGCTTGCACAAAAAGGGTGTTTTTTTAAACCCAGAATATAACTGCAGTATTTAAAACTTGTATTTGACTGTCACAAATGCAGCAAAGGCCCCAAATGTAGTGTCTTGCACAAAAGGGGTGTTTTTTTTAAACCCAGAATATAACTGCAGTATTTAACGCTTGTATATGACTGTCACAAATGCAGCAAAGTACCCAAATGTAGCGGCTTGCACAAAATGGGTATTTTTTTAAACCCAGAATATACAGTACAGACCAAAAGTTTGGACACACCTTCTCATTCAAAGAGTTTTCTTTATTTTCATGACTATGAAAATTGTAGATTCACATTGAAGGCATCAAAACTATGAATTAACACATGTGGAATTATATACATAACAAACAAGTGTGAAACAACTGAAAATATGTCATATTCTAGGTTCTTCAAAGTAGCCACCTTTTGCTTTGATTACTGCTTTGCACACTCTTGGCATTCTCTTGATGAGCTTCAAGAGGTAGTCCCCTGAAATGGTTTTCACTTTACAGGTGTGCCCTGTCAGGTTTAATAAGTGGGATTTCTTGCCTTATAAATGGGGTTGGGACCATCAGTTGCATTAAGGAGAAGTCAGGTGGATACACAGCTCATAGTCCTACTGAATAGAGTGTTAGAATTTGTATTATGGCAAGAAAAAAGCAGCTAAGTAAAGAAAAACGAGTGTCCATCATTACTTTAAGAAATGAAGGTCAGTCAGTCAGCCAAAAAATTGGGAAAACTTTGAAAGTAAGGGCTATTTGACCATGAAGGAGAGTGATGGGGTGCTCCGCCAGAAGACCTGGCCTCCACAGTCACCGGACCTGAACCCAATCGAGATGATTTGGGGTGAGCTGGACCGCAGAGTGAAGGCAAAAGGGCCAACAAGTGCTAAGCATCTCTGGGAACTCCTTCAAGACTGTTGGAAGACCATTTCAGGGGACTACTTCTTGAAGCTCATCAAGAGAATGCCAAGAGTGTGCAAAGCAGTAATCAAAGCAAAAGGTGGCTACTTTGAAGAACCTAGAATATGACATATTTTCAGTTGTTTCACACTTGTTTGTTATGTATATAATTCCACATGTGTTAATTCATAGTTTTGATGCCTTCATAGTCATGAAAATAAAGAAAACTCTTTGAATGAGAAGGTGTGTCCATACTTTTGGTCTGTACTGTAACTGCAGTATTTAAAGCTTGTAATTGACTGTCACAAATGCAGCAAAGGCTTTAAATGTAGGGTCTTGCACAAAATGGGTGTTTTTTTAAACCCAGAATGTAACTGCAGTATTTAAAGCTTGTATTTGACTGTCACAAATGCAGCAAAGGCCCCAAATGTAGTGTCTTGCACAAAAGGAGTGTTTTTTTAAACTCAGAATATAACTGCAGTATTTAAAGCTTGTATATGACTGTCACAAATGCAGCAAAGGCCCCAAAGCTAGTGTCTTGCACAAAATTGGTGTTTTTTTTAAACCTAGGATATACCTGCAGTATTTAAAGCTTGTATTTGAATGCCACAAATGCAGAAAAGGCCCCAAATGTAGGGGCTTGCACAAAATGTGTGTTTTTTTTTACCCAAAATATAATTGCAGTATATAAAGCTTGTATTTGACTGTCACAAATGCAAAAAAAGGCCCCAAATGTAGGTCTTCCACAAAATAGGTGTTTTTTTAAACCTAGATTATAACTACAATATTTAAAGCTTGTATTTGACTGTCACAAATGCAACAAATGCCCCAAATGTAGGGTTTGGCACAAAATTGGTGTTTTATTTAAACCCAGAATATAACGGCAGTATTTAAAACTTGTTTTTGACTGTCACAAATGCAGCAAAGGCCCCAAATGTAGGGGCTTGCACAAAATGGGTGTTTTTTTAAACCCAGAATATAACTACAATATCTAAAGCTTGTATTTGACTGTCACAAATGTAGCAAAGGCCACAAATATAGGTCTTGCACAAAATGGGTGTTTTTTTAAACCTAGAATATAACTGCAGTATTTAAAGCTTGTATTTGACTATCACAAATGAACAATATAACTGCAGTAAAAGGCCCTAAATGTAGGGTCCTGCAGAAAAAAAATGGGTGTTTTTTTTAAACCAACAATATAACTGTAGTATTTAAAACTTGTATTTGACTGTCACAAATGCAGCAAAGGCCCCAAAAGTAGGGGCTTGCACAAAATGGGTGTTTTTTTTTACCCATAATATAATTGCAGTATTTAAAGCTTTTATTTGACTTTCACAAATGCAAAAAAGGCCCCAAATGTAGATCTTGCACAAAATGGGTGTTTTTTTAAACCTAGAATATAACTGCAATATTTAAAGCTTGTATTTGACTGCCACAAATGTAGAAAAGGCCCCAAAAGTAGTGGCTTGCACAAAATGGGTGTTTTTTTTTACCCATAATATAATTGCAGTATTTAAAGCTTTTATTTGACTTTCACAAATGCAAAAAAGGCCCCAAATGTAGATCTTGCACAAAATGGGTGTTTTTTTAAACCTAGAATATAACTGCAATATTTAAAGCTTGTATTTGACTGTCACAAATGCAACAAATGCCCCAAATGTAGGGTTGGGCACAAAATGGGTGTTTTATTTAAACCCAGAATATAACTGCAGTATTTAAAACTTGTTTTTGACTGTCACAAATATAGCAAAGGCCCCAAATGTAGGGGCTTGCACAAAATGGTTGTTTTTTTTAAACCCAGAATATGACTGCAATAGATTAAAGCTTGTATTTGACTTTCACAATGCAACAAATGCCCAAATGTAGGGTTTTGCACAGAATGTTTTTTTTTTTAAACCCAGAATATAACTACAATATCTAAAGCTTGTATTTGACTGTCACAAATGCAGCAAAGGCCACAAATATAGGTCTTGCACAAAATGGGTGTTTTTTTAAACCCGGAATATAACTACAGTATTTAAAACTTGTATTTTGCTGTCACAGATGCAGCAAAGGTCCCAAATGTAGGGGCTTGCACAAAATTAGTGTTTTTTTAAACCCAGAATATAACTGCAATATTTAAAGCTTGTATTTGACTGTCACAAATGCACAATATAACTGCAGCAAAGGCCACAAATATAGGTCTTGCACAAAATGGGTGTTTTTTTTAAACCTACAATATAACTGCAGTATTTAAAGCTTGTATTTGACTGTCTCAAAAGCATCAAAGGCCCCAAATGTAGGGTCTTGCTTAAAATAGGTGTTTTTTTAAACCCAGAATATAACTGCAGTATTTAAATTTTGTATTTGACTGTCACAAATGCAGCAAAGGCCCCAATTGTAGTTCTTGCACAAAATGGGTGTTTTTTAAACCCAAAATATAACTGCAGTATTTAAAGCTTTTATTTGACTTACACAAATGTAGCAAAGGCCCAAAATGTAGGTCTTGCACAAAATGGGTGTTTTTTTAAACCTAGAATATAACTGCAGTATTTAAAGCTTGTAATTGACTGTCACAAATGCAGCAAAGGCTTTAAATGTAGAGTCTTGCACAAAATGGGTGTTTTTTTAAAGCCAGAATATAACTGCAGTATTAAAAACTTGTATTTGACTGTCACAAATGCAGCAAAGGCCACAAAGTTAGTGTCTTGCACAAAATGGGTGTTTTTTTTAAACCTAGGATATACCTGCAGTATTTAAAGCTTGTATTTGACTGTCACAAATGCAGCAAAGGCCCCAAATGTATGGTTTTGCACAAAATGGTTGTTTTTTTTAAACCCAGAATATAACTACAATATCTAAAGCTTGTATTTGGCTGTCATTAATGCAGCAAAGGCCACAAATATACGTCTTGCACAAAATGGTAGTTTTTTTAAACCTAGAATATAACTGCAGTATTTAAAGCTTGTATTTGACTGTCACAAATGAACAATATAACTGCAGTAAAAGGCCCCAAATATAGGGTCTTGCAGAATAAAAATGGGTGTTTTTTTAAACCCATAATATAACTGCAGTATTTAAACTTGTAATTGACCGTCACAAATGCAGCAAAGGCCCCAAATGTAGGGTCTTTCACAAAATGGGTGTTTTTTTTAAACCCAGAATATAACTGCAGTATTTAAAGCTTGTATTTAGCTGTCACAAATGCAGAAAAGGCCCCAAATGTAGGGTCTTGCACAAAATGGGTGTTTTTTTAAACCCAGAATATAACTGCAATATTTAAAGCTTGTATTTGACTGTCACAATGCAAAACATGCCCCAAATGTAGGGTTTTGCACAAAATGGGTGTTTTTTTTAAACCCGGAATATAACTACAGTATTTAAAACTTGTATTTTGCTGTCACAAATGCAGCAAAGGCCCCAAATGTAGGGGCTTGCACAAAATGAGTGTTTTTTTTTAAACCCAGAATATAACTGCAGTATTTAAAGCTTGTATTTGACTGTCACAAATGCACAATATACCGTATTTTTCGCCCCATAAGGCGCACTTTTTCCTCCATAAAAATGGGAGGAAAATGCCTCTGCGTCTTATGGGCCGAATGCTGACAGTTTTAACATTGCTGGATGTGATGTACAGAGCGGGGGCCGGGGGAGGGACTGGGAGGAGGAGCTGGGGGCCGGCAATAGCGGTAGGGCGGTGCGGTCACTGTACTATAGCCCCGCCCACCGCTCCGGTATTCTAATATAAAATGTATTATTGAATTAAAAGTTATTAAACATGACCCCCTCACTCCTAATAGTACCGTATATCCTAATTGCTTCTGTATAATGCCGGCAGGCAGGCCGGACGGGCGGCAGCGTAACTCACTGATGTCACGTGCCTGCGCCGCCTCCTTTATGAATGAAGCAGGCGGCGCAGGCAAGTGACGTCAGTGAGTGACGTGCCGGCCGCCCGGCCTGCCTGCCTTCATTATACAGAAGCAATTAGGATATACGGTACTAATAGGAGTGAGGGGGGCATGTATAATAACTTTTAATTCAATAATGCATTTTATATTTGTATACTGGGGGGCGGCGGCGGCGAAGGGGGGCACACGGAATCTGTGGATGGCACAGTTAAGAGGTGGGGGTCTGTGGATGGCTTTGTTATGGGCTGGTAGGGGTCTGTGGATGGCACTGTTATGGGGTGAAGGGTCTGTGGATGGCACATATATAACAGTGCCAGCCACAGATCCCCCCCTGTAACAGTGTCCGTCATCCACAGATCCCCCCATAAGTGTCCATCATCCACAGATCCCCCCATAAGTGTCCGTCATCCACAGATCCCCCCATAAGTGTCCGTCATCCACAGATCCCCCCATAAGTGTCCGTCATCCACAGATCCCCCTATAAGTGTCCGTCATCCACAGATCCCCCCATAACAGTGTCCGTCATCCACAGATCCCCCAATAACAGTGTCCGTCATCCACAGATCCCCACTATAACAGTGTCCGTCATATACAGATCCCCCTATAACAGTGTCCGTCATCCACAGACCACCATTAGTTCCAAACCCACCAAAAGCACATCTTTTGGTTAAAAATAATTTTTTTATTATTTTCCTCCCCAAAAACCTAGGTGCATCTTATGGGCCGGTGCGTCTTATAGGGCGAAAAATACGGTAACTGCAGTAAAAGGCCCCAAATGTAGGGTCTTGCACAAAATGGGTGTTTTTTTTAAACCCAGAATATAACTGCAGTATTTAAAGCTTGTATTTGACTGTCACAAAAGCATCAAAGGCCCCAAATGTAGGGTCTTGCACAAAATGGGTGTTTTTTAAACCCAGAAAATAACTGCAATATTTAAAGCTTGTATTTGACTGTCACAATGCAACAAATGCCCCAAATGTAGGGTCTTGCTTAAAATAGGTGTTTTTTTAAACCCAGAATATAACTGCAGTATTTAAATTTTGTATTTGACTGTCACAAATGCAGCAAAGGCCCCAAATGTAGTTCTTGCACAAAATGGGTGTTTTTTAAACACAAAATATAACTGCAGTATTTAAAGCTTGTATTTGACTGTCACAAATGGAGCAAAGTCCCCAAATGTAGCGGCTTGCACAAAATGGGTGTTTTTTTAAACCCAGAATATAACTGCAGTATTTAAAGCTTGTAATTGACTGTCACAAATGCAGCAAAGTCCCCAATTGTAGTGGCTTGCACAAAATGGGTGTTTTTTTAAACCCAGAATATAACTGCAGTATTTAAAACTTGTATTTGACTGTCACAAATGCAGCAAAGGCCCCAAATGTAGTGTCTTGCACAAAAGGGGTGTTTTTTTTAAACCCAGAATATAACTGCAGTATTTAACGCTTGTATATGACTGTCACAAATGCAGCAAAGTACCCAAATGTAGCGGCTTGCACAAAATGGGTATTTTTTTAAACCCAGAATATACAGTACAGACCAAAAGTTTGGACACACCTTCTCATTCAAAGAGTTTTCTTTATTTTCATGACTATGAAAATTGTAGATTCAGATTGAAGGCATCAAAACTATGAATTAACACATGTGGAATTATATACATAACAAACAAGTGTGAAACAACTGAAAATATGTCATATTCTAGGTTCTTCAAAGTAGCCACCTTTTGCTTTGATTACTGCTTTGCACACTCTTGGCATTCTCTTGATGAGCTTCAAGAGGTAGTCCCCTGAAATGGTTTTCACTTTACAGGTGTGCCCTGTCAGGTTTAATAAGTGGGATTTCTTGCCTTATAAATGGGGTTGTGACCATCAGTTGCATTAAGGAGAAGTCAGGTGGATACACAGCTCATAGTCCTACTGAATAGAGTGTTAGAATTTGTATTATGGCAAGAAAAAAGCAGCTAAGTAAAGAAAAACGAGTGTCCATCATTACTTTAAGAAATGAAGGTCAGTCAGTCAGCCAAAAAATTGGGAAAACTTTGAAAGTAAGGGCTATTTGACCATGAAGGAGAGTGATGGGGTGCTCCGCCAGATGACCTGGCCTCCACAGTCACCGGACCTGAACCCAATCGAGATGATTTGGGGTGAGCTGGACCGCAGAGTGAAGGCAAAAGGGCCAACAAGTGCTAAGCATCTCTGGGAACTCCTTCAAGACTGTTGGAAGACCATTTCAGGGGACTACTTCTTGAAGCTCATCAAGAGAATGCCAAGAGTGTGCAAAGCAGTAATCAAAGCAAAAGGTGGCTACTTTGAAGAACCTAGAATATGACATATTTTCAGTTGTTTCACACTTGTTTGTTATGTATATAATTCCACATGTGTTAATTCATAGTTTTGATGCCTTCATAGTCATGAAAATAAAGAAAACTCTTTGAATGAGAAGGTGTGTCCATACTTTTGGTCTGTACTGTAACTGCA
Source organism: Bufo bufo (assembly GCF_905171765.1). Lineage (NCBI taxonomy): Eukaryota > Metazoa > Chordata > Amphibia > Anura > Bufonidae > Bufo > Bufo bufo. Next base: position 8,183 of record NW_024400718.1, on the reverse strand, counting down.
GTATTTAAAGCTTGTAATTGACTGTCACAAATGCAGCAAAGGCTTTAAATGTAGGGTCTTGCACAAAATGGGTGTTTTTTTAAACCCAGAATGTAACTGCAGTATTTAAAGCTTGTATTTGACTGTCACAAATGCAGCAAAGGCCCCAAATGTAGTGTCTTGCACAAAAGGAGTGTTTTTTTAAACTCAGAATATAACTGCAGTATTTAAAGCTTGTATATGACTGTCACAAATGCAGCAAAGGCCCCAAAGCTAGTGTCTTGCACAAAATTGGTGTTTTTTTTAAACCTAGGATATACCTGCAGTATTTAAAGCTTGTATTTGAATGCCACAAATGCAGAAAAGGCCCCAAATGTAGGGGCTTGCACAAAATGTGTGTTTTTTTTTACCCAAAATATAATTGCAGTATATAAAGCTTGTATTTGACTGTCACAAATGCAAAAAAAGGCCCCAAATGTAGGTCTTCCACAAAATAGGTGTTTTTTTAAACCTAGATTATAACTACAATATTTAAAGCTTGTATTTGACTGTCACAAATGCAACAAATGCCCCAAATGTAGGGTTTGGCACAAAATTGGTGTTTTATTTAAACCCAGAATATAACGGCAGTATTTAAAACTTGTTTTTGACTGTCACAAATGCAGCAAAGGCCCCAAATGTAGGGGCTTGCACAAAATGGGTGTTTTTTTAAACCCAGAATATAACTACAATATCTAAAGCTTGTATTTGACTGTCACAAATGTAGCAAAGGCCACAAATATAGGTCTTGCACAAAATGGGTGTTTTTTTAAACCTAGAATATAACTGCAGTATTTAAAGCTTGTATTTGACTATCACAAATGAACAATATAACTGCAGTAAAAGGCCCTAAATGTAGGGTCCTGCAGAAAAAAAATGGGTGTTTTTTTTAAACCAACAATATAACTGTAGTATTTAAAACTTGTATTTGACTGTCACAAATGCAGCAAAGGCCCCAAAAGTAGGGGCTTGCACAAAATGGGTGTTTTTTTTTACCCATAATATAATTGCAGTATTTAAAGCTTTTATTTGACTTTCACAAATGCAAAAAAGGCCCCAAATGTAGATCTTGCACAAAATGGGTGTTTTTTTAAACCTAGAATATAACTGCAATATTTAAAGCTTGTATTTGACTGCCACAAATGTAGAAAAGGCCCCAAAAGTAGTGGCTTGCACAAAATGGGTGTTTTTTTTTACCCATAATATAATTGCAGTATTTAAAGCTTTTATTTGACTTTCACAAATGCAAAAAAGGCCCCAAATGTAGATCTTGCACAAAATGGGTGTTTTTTTAAACCTAGAATATAACTGCAATATTTAAAGCTTGTATTTGACTGTCACAAATGCAACAAATGCCCCAAATGTAGGGTTGGGCACAAAATGGGTGTTTTATTTAAACCCAGAATATAACTGCAGTATTTAAAACTTGTTTTTGACTGTCACAAATATAGCAAAGGCCCCAAATGTAGGGGCTTGCACAAAATGGTTGTTTTTTTTAAACCCAGAATATGACTGCAATAGATTAAAGCTTGTATTTGACTTTCACAATGCAACAAATGCCCAAATGTAGGGTTTTGCACAGAATGTTTTTTTTTTTAAACCCAGAATATAACTACAATATCTAAAGCTTGTATTTGACTGTCACAAATGCAGCAAAGGCCACAAATATAGGTCTTGCACAAAATGGGTGTTTTTTTAAACCCGGAATATAACTACAGTATTTAAAACTTGTATTTTGCTGTCACAGATGCAGCAAAGGTCCCAAATGTAGGGGCTTGCACAAAATTAGTGTTTTTTTAAACCCAGAATATAACTGCAATATTTAAAGCTTGTATTTGACTGTCACAAATGCACAATATAACTGCAGCAAAGGCCACAAATATAGGTCTTGCACAAAATGGGTGTTTTTTTTAAACCTACAATATAACTGCAGTATTTAAAGCTTGTATTTGACTGTCTCAAAAGCATCAAAGGCCCCAAATGTAGGGTCTTGCTTAAAATAGGTGTTTTTTTAAACCCAGAATATAACTGCAGTATTTAAATTTTGTATTTGACTGTCACAAATGCAGCAAAGGCCCCAATTGTAGTTCTTGCACAAAATGGGTGTTTTTTAAACCCAAAATATAACTGCAGTATTTAAAGCTTTTATTTGACTTACACAAATGTAGCAAAGGCCCAAAATGTAGGTCTTGCACAAAATGGGTGTTTTTTTAAACCTAGAATATAACTGCAGTATTTAAAGCTTGTAATTGACTGTCACAAATGCAGCAAAGGCTTTAAATGTAGAGTCTTGCACAAAATGGGTGTTTTTTTAAAGCCAGAATATAACTGCAGTATTAAAAACTTGTATTTGACTGTCACAAATGCAGCAAAGGCCACAAAGTTAGTGTCTTGCACAAAATGGGTGTTTTTTTTAAACCTAGGATATACCTGCAGTATTTAAAGCTTGTATTTGACTGTCACAAATGCAGCAAAGGCCCCAAATGTATGGTTTTGCACAAAATGGTTGTTTTTTTTAAACCCAGAATATAACTACAATATCTAAAGCTTGTATTTGGCTGTCATTAATGCAGCAAAGGCCACAAATATACGTCTTGCACAAAATGGTAGTTTTTTTAAACCTAGAATATAACTGCAGTATTTAAAGCTTGTATTTGACTGTCACAAATGAACAATATAACTGCAGTAAAAGGCCCCAAATATAGGGTCTTGCAGAATAAAAATGGGTGTTTTTTTAAACCCATAATATAACTGCAGTATTTAAACTTGTAATTGACCGTCACAAATGCAGCAAAGGCCCCAAATGTAGGGTCTTTCACAAAATGGGTGTTTTTTTTAAACCCAGAATATAACTGCAGTATTTAAAGCTTGTATTTAGCTGTCACAAATGCAGAAAAGGCCCCAAATGTAGGGTCTTGCACAAAATGGGTGTTTTTTTAAACCCAGAATATAACTGCAATATTTAAAGCTTGTATTTGACTGTCACAATGCAAAACATGCCCCAAATGTAGGGTTTTGCACAAAATGGGTGTTTTTTTTAAACCCGGAATATAACTACAGTATTTAAAACTTGTATTTTGCTGTCACAAATGCAGCCAAGGCCCCAAATGTAGGGGCTTGCACAAAATGAGTGTTTTTTTTTTAAACCCAGAATATAACTGCAGTATTTAAAGCTTGTATTTGACTGTCACAAATGCACAATATACCGTATTTTTCGCCCCATAAGGCGCACTTTTTCCTCCATAAAAATGGGAGGAAAATGCCTCTGCGTCTTATGGGCCGAATGCTGACAGTTTTAACATTGCTGGATGTGATGTACAGAGCGGGGGCCGGGGGAGGGACTGGGAGGAGGAGCTGGGGGCCGGCAATAGCGGTAGGGCGGTGCGGTCACTGTACTATAGCCCCGCCCACCGCTCCGGTATTCTAATATAAAATGCATTATTGAATTAAAAGTTATTATACATGCCCCCCTCACTCCTATTAGTACCGTATATCCTAATTGCTTCTGTATAATGCCGGCAGGCAGGCCGGACGGGCGGCAGCGTAACTCACTGATGTCACGTGCCTGCGCCGCCTCCTTTATGAATGAAGCAGGCGGCGCAGGCAAGTGACGTCAGTGAGTGACGTGCCGGCCGCCCGGCCTGCCTGCCTTCATTATACAGAAGCAATTAGGATATACGGTACTAATAGGAGTGAGGGGGGCATGTATAATAACTTTTAATTCAATAATGCATTTTATATTTGTATACTGGGGGGCGGCGGCGGCGAAGGGGGGCACACGGAATCTGTGGATGGCACAGTTAAGAGGTGGGGGTCTGTGGATGGCTTTGTTATGGGCTGGTAGGGGTCTGTGGATGGCACTGTTATGGGGTGAAGGGTCTGTGGATGGCACATATATAACAGTGCCAGCCACAGATCCCCCCCTGTAACAGTGTCCGTCATCCACAGATCCCCCCATAAGTGTCCATCATCCACAGATCCCCCCATAAGTGTCCGTCATCCACAGATCCCCCCATTAGTGTCCGTCATCCACAGATCCCCCCATAAGTGTCCGTCATCCACAGATCCCCCTATAAGTGTCCGTCATCCACAGATCCCCCCATAACAGTGTCCGTCATCCACAGATCCCCCAATAACAGTGTCCGTCATCCACAGATCCCCACTATAACAGTGTCCGTCATATACAGATCCCCCTATAACAGTGTCCGTCATCCACAGACCACCATTAGTTTCAAACCCACCAAAAGCACATCTTTTGGTTAAAAATAATTTTTTTATTATTTTCCTCCCCAAAAACCTAGGTGCATCTTATGGGCCGGTGCGTCTTATAGGGCGAAAAATACGGTAACTGCAGTAAAAGGCCCCAAATGTAGGGTCTTGCACAAAATGGGTGTTTTTTTTAAACCCAGAATATAACTGCAGTATTTAAAGCTTGTATTTGACTGTCACAAAAGCATCAAAGGCCCCAAATGTAGGGTCTTGCACAAAATGGGTGTTTTTTAAACCCAGAAAATAACTGCAATATTTAAAGCTTGTATTTGACTGTCACAATGCAACAAATGCCCCAAATGTAGGGTCTTGCTTAAAATAGGTGTTTTTTTAAACCCAGAATATAACTGCAGTATTTAAAGCTTGTATTTGACTGTCACAAATGCAGCAAAGGCCCCAAATGTAGTGTCTTGCACAAAATGGGTGATTTTTTAAACTCAAAATATAACTGCAGTATTTAAAGCTTGTATTTGACTGTCACAAATGTAGCAAAGGCCCCAAATGTAGCGTCTTGCACAAAATGGGTGTTTTTTTAAACCCAGAATATAACTGCAGTATTTAAAGCTTGTAATTGACTGTCACAAATGCAGCAAAGTCCCCAATTGTAGTGGCTTGCACAAAAAGGGTGTTTTTTTAAACCCAGAATATAACTGCAGTATTTAAAACTTGTATTTGACTGTCACAAATGCAGCAAAGGCCCCAAATGTAGTGTCTTGCACAAAAGGGGTGTTTTTTTTAAACCCAGAATATAACTGCAGTATTTAACGCTTGTATATGACTGTCACAAATGCAGCAAAGTACCCAAATGTAGCGGCTTGCACAAAATGGGTATTTTTTTAAACCCAGAATATACAGTACAGACCAAAAGTTTGGACACACCTTCTCATTCAAAGAGTTTTCTTTATTTTCATGACTATGAAAATTGTAGATTCACATTGAAGGCATCAAAACTATGAATTAACACATGTGGAATTATATACATAACAAACAAGTGTGAAACAACTGAAAATATGTCATATTCTAGGTTCTTCAAAGTAGCCACCTTTTGCTTTGATTACTGCTTTGCACACTCTTGGCATTCTCTTGATGAGCTTCAAGAGGTAGTCCCCTGAAATGGTTTTCACTTTACAGGTGTGCCCTGTCAGGTTTAATAAGTGGGATTTCTTGCCTTATAAATGGGGTTGGGACCATCAGTTGCATTAAGGAGAAGTCAGGTGGATACACAGCTCATAGTCCTACTGAATAGAGTGTTAGAATTTGTATTATGGCAAGAAAAAAGCAGCTAAGTAAAGAAAAACGAGTGTCCATCATTACTTTAAGAAATGAAGGTCAGTCAGTCAGCCAAAAAATTGGGAAAACTTTGAAAGTAAGGGCTATTTGACCATGAAGGAGAGTGATGGGGTGCTCCGCCAGAAGACCTGGCCTCCACAGTCACCGGACCTGAACCCAATCGAGATGATTTGGGGTGAGCTGGACCGCAGAGTGAAGGCAAAAGGGCCAACAAGTGCTAAGCATCTCTGGGAACTCCTTCAAGACTGTTGGAAGACCATTTCAGGGGACTACTTCTTGAAGCTCATCAAGAGAATGCCAAGAGTGTGCAAAGCAGTAATCAAAGCAAAAGGTGGCTACTTTGAAGAACCTAGAATATGACATATTTTCAGTTGTTTCACACTTGTTTGTTATGTATATAATTCCACATGTGTTAATTCATAGTTTTGATGCCTTCATAGTCATGAAAATAAAGAAAACTCTTTGAATGAGAAGGTGTGTCCATACTTTTGGTCTGTACTGTAACTGCAGTATTTAAAGCTTGTAATTGACTGTCACAAATGCAGCAAAGGCTTTAAATGTAGGGTCTTGCACAAAATGGGTGTTTTTTTAAACCCAGAATGTAACTGCAGTATTTAAAGCTTGTATTTGACTGTCACAAATGCAGCAAAGGCCCCAAATGTAGTGTCTTGCACAAAAGGAGTGTTTTTTTAAACTCAGAATATAACTGCAGTATTTAAAGCTTGTATATGACTGTCACAAATGCAGCAAAGGCCCCAAAGCTAGTGTCTTGCACAAAATTGGTGTTTTTTTTAAACCTAGGATATACCTGCAGTATTTAAAGCTTGTATTTGAATGCCACAAATGCAGAAAAGGCCCCAAATGTAGGGGCTTGCACAAAATGTGTGTTTTTTTTTACCCAAAATATAATTGCAGTATATAAAGCTTGTATTTGACTGTCACAAATGCAAAAAAAGGCCCCAAATGTAGGTCTTCCACAAAATAGGTGTTTTTTTAAACCTAGATTATAACTACAATATTTAAAGCTTGTATTTGACTGTCACAAATGCAACAAATGCCCCAAATGTAGGGTTTGGCACAAAATTGGTGTTTTATTTAAACCCAGAATATAACGGCAGTATTTAAAACTTGTTTTTGACTGTCACAAATGCAGCAAAGGCCCCAAATGTAGGGGCTTGCACAAAATGGGTGTTTTTTTAAACCCAGAATATAACTACAATATCTAAAGCTTGTATTTGACTGTCACAAATGTAGCAAAGGCCACAAATATAGGTCTTGCACAAAATGGGTGTTTTTTTAAACCTAGAATATAACTGCAGTATTTAAAGCTTGTATTTGACTATCACAAATGAACAATATAACTGCAGTAAAAGGCCCTAAATGTAGGGTCCTGCAGAAAAAAAATGGGTGTTTTTTTTAAACCAACAATATAACTGTAGTATTTAAAACTTGTATTTGACTGTCACAAATGCAGCAAAGGCCCCAAAAGTAGGGGCTTGCACAAAATGGGTGTTTTTTTTTACCCATAATATAATTGCAGTATTTAAAGCTTTTATTTGACTTTCACAAATGCAAAAAAGGCCCCAAATGTAGATCTTGCACAAAATGGGTGTTTTTTTAAACCTAGATATAACTGCAATATTTAAAGCTTGTATTTGACTGCCACAAATGTAGAAAAGGCCCCAAAAGTAGTGGCTTGCACAAAATGGGTGTTTTTTTTTACCCATAATATAATTGCAGTATTTAAAGCTTTTATTTGACTTTCACAAATGCAAAAAAGGCCCCAAATGTAGATCTTGCACAAAATGGGTGTTTTTTTAAACCTAGAATATAACTGCAATATTTAAAGCTTGTATTTGACTGTCACAAATGCAACAAATGCCCCAAATGTAGGGTTGGGCACAAAATGGGTGTTTTATTTAAACCCAGAATATAACTGCAGTATTTAAAACTTGTTTTTGACTGTCACAAATATAGCAAAGGCCCCAAATGTAGGGGCTTGCACAAAATGGTTGTTTTTTTTAAACCCAGAATATGACTGCAATAGATTAAAGCTTGTATTTGACTTTCACAATGCAACAAATGCCCAAATGTAGGGTTTTGCACAGAATGTTTTTTTTTTTAAACCCAGAATATAACTACAATATCTAAAGCTTGTATTTGACTGTCACAAATGCAGCAAAGGCCACAAATATAGGTCTTGCACAAAATGGGTGTTTTTTTAAACCCGGAATATAACTACAGTATTTAAAACTTGTATTTTGCTGTCACAGATGCAGCAAAGGTCCCAAATGTAGGGGCTTGCACAAAATTAGTGTTTTTTTAAACCCAGAATATAACTGCAATATTTAAAGCTTGTATTTGACTGTCACAAATGCACAATATAACTGCAGCAAAGGCCACAAATATAGGTCTTGCACAAAATGGGTGTTTTTTTTAAACCTACAATATAACTGCAGTATTTAAAGCTTGTATTTGACTGTCTCAAAAGCATCAAAGGCCCCAAATGTAGGGTCTTGCTTAAAATAGGTGTTTTTTTAAACCCAGAATATAACTGCAGTATTTAAATTTTGTATTTGACTGTCACAAATGCAGCAAAGGCCCCA
>NW_024400717.1:0-24049 GCF_905171765.1 Bufo bufo | reverse complement strand
CGCGTCCACTCAGAATGAATCAACCACCTCCAGGACGCGTCTGTGCGTACAGCGGTCCGGAGGTGGTTAAACCCCAGGTCAATAAAGTGGAGGCAATACAGAACTGGCCTAAGCCCGCAACGAAAAAAGTCAGGGCCTTACTTGACATAACCGGGAACTACCGTCGGTTTGTGCCAAATTTTGCCTCGATAGCATCACTATTGACTGATTTAACGAAAGGCCCTAAGCTGGTAATGGTAAAGTGAACCCCAGAGGCAGAAAAGGCTTTTCAGAGACTAAAGTCGACTACAACCAGTGCTCGTTTCCCGGATTTCGGAAAAGAGTTTCTGGTCCAGACGGATGAGTCTGATACAGGCTTGGGAGCGGTCCTGTCACAGGTGGTAAATGGGGAGGAGCACCCAGTGAGGTACCTGAGCAGAAAACTGATCCCAGCAGAGAAAAATTACGCCATAGTGGAACGAGAGTGTCTGACCATTAAATGGGCACTGGAGGCGCTTAAATATCATCTGCTGGGTAGAAGATTTGTGTTGGTGACAGACCATGCTCCTTTAGACTGGATGAAACAAAACAAGGAGAAATATGCAAGAGTGACCAGGTGGTTTCTCTCCTTGCAAAATTTATGTTTCAAAGTTGAACATAGACCAGGAAGATTGCAGGGAAACGCAGATGCATTGTCCAGAGTACATTGTATGGTCGCTAAAAGTGCCCAGACCTCCGGTCTGGAGAAGAGGTGGGGGCTATGTGGTAATGTGTACGGTAAAGTAGTGGAGGGAGTGTATATCTCACCCAGGTTCCTTAGCGGAAATCCAGAAAGATACATTTGCTTCAGCAGAGTGGAGAATGCCGTCTTCTCTTTAGCCTCCTCTGACAATGGTATCTGCCAATAACCCTTTGTTATATCAAGGGTTGTGATGTACCTCACCTTCCCAAGCCTCTCAATAAGTTCATCCACTCTGGGCATGGGGAACGCGTCAAACTTTACACCTCATCTAACTTCCTGAAATCGTTGCAGAACCTCCAAGTCCCATTGGGCTTCGGGATTAGTACAACAGGGCTCGACCACTCACTGGTAGATGCCTCGATGACCCCTAATTCGGGCATGCACCGGACCTCAGAGCATACCGCCTCTCTGAGCGCTTTTGGTATCCTGTATGGCTTTAGGTTCACCTAAGGCCTCATGCACACGACCGTATGTATTTTGCGGTCCATAAAAAACGGATCCGCAAAAAATATGGATGACGTCCGTATGCATTCCGTATTTTGCGGAACGAAACAGCTGGCCCCTAGTAGAACAGTCCTATCCTTGTCCGTAATGCGGACAATAATTAGGACATGTTCTATTTTTTTGCGGAACTGAAATACGGACATACGGAAACGGAATGCACACTGAGTAACCTACGTTTTTTTTGCGAACCCATTGAAATGAATTGTTCCGTATACGGTCTGTAAAAAAAACGTAACGGACACGGAAAGAAAATACGTGTTCTTGTGCATGAGGTCCTACTGTGAGGCTCAGTTCTAACGTGGTGTTTTATCAGGTAGGTACGGCCTGGTAGGTCAGAAAACTTCCTTCTGTTTTTCTGTAGGAATTCCTTTGCCTCTTGTTTCTGCTGCACTGACAGTGCCTCACTCATTGTTACTGGGGGAATTGGTTGCAACACATCATTAACCACGGTATGTGTGGCCACCAAGGATTCCCGGTCTTTCCATGGCTTGATCAGATTTACGTGATAAATCTGGAGGGGTTTTCTCCTGTCTGGTTGGTGCACCTTGTGGTTCACCTCACTCACCTTTTCAATAATCTCGTAGGGACCCTGCCACTTTGCCAGGAACTTACTTTCCACTGTGGGCACTATTATAAGGACCCTGCCCCCTGGATTGAAGCTTCTCACCCCGTGCAGATCTGTTATAAATTCTGCTCTGAGACTCCTGACCTCTTTGCTGGTGCTCTTTGACAACAGGCATCTCAGTCGCTCTCTCGTCTTGCATCTGGGCCACATGCTCGATGACACTTTTATAGGGAGTAGCCTCAGTCTCCCTGGTTTCTTTGATAACATCTAGAAAACCCCTTAAGTGACGGTCATAGACAAACTTGAATGGAGAAAACCCTGTAGAAGCCTGGACCGCCTCTCTGATAGAAAACTTCAGGTAGGGTAGGGTCACGGACATCCTTTTCTACTACTTTGTTTAACATCCGCTTAAGGGTCTTGTTTAATCTCTTGACTAACCCGTCTGTCTGGGGGTGATACACAGATCTACAAATGTGTGTGATTTCAAACAATTTTCACAATTCTTTCATAACCCTAGACATGAAGCGTGTAACCTGGTCCATGAAATTCTCCTTAGGGATCTCTGTGTGGGAATACATGTAAAACAATGCTCGTGCAATATTTGTGGACGCCATGTTTCGTAGGGGCACCGCTTCCAGGTAACAGGTGGCATAGTTCACCAAATCCATAGAAATTCTTTCAAATGGTGCTTCAATGATGGGAAGAGGCACCGAGGGACTACGGAGTGAGACGCTGAGGCACTTATCTGACCGGTGGGGCACGACTCACAGTAAATCTTTACTTCCCCAACACCCCAGGCCAGTAAAACCTTTGTAGTGCCCTCTCCTGTGTTTTGCTAGTCCCTAAAGGACCCCCAAGTACATGGTTAGGAAATGGCCGGACTGGAAGGGGGGAGAAAGGGGGGCCCCTAAGGGTAGGCCCACATGACGGGGGGTTTGGTTAGTGAGCCCCAGGGAGATTAGGATTGGGGTAGCAGGGGGTGGGGTGGATGCAGGAGGGTCGTATTGGTGGGTTTGAGCAGGAGGGGAGGAGCGTAGGGGTTAAATAGAGTAGGGGGACAGTGGACGGTAGCCATTTTGGTTACCTGAGAAAGCTCCCTCCCACCCTCCCTTTAAGTTTGGATGGGGGGGGGGGCGAGGCGATGTGTGCATGGGGAGATGGGATCGGTCTTGTCACAGTGGCGTTGGCGGTGGGGGGTCCTTGGAGTTGGTTACGGTGGAGCTGGAGGACATTGGGAGGGCCCCCACGGTTGGGGCTGGACTCCCATGGTGGCCCAGCTGTTGAGGGGGGCCATTCTGTGGTGCTTCCGAGCTGGGGGTCACGGCTGGAGGCAAAATGGCTCACCCCGGATCAGCAGCTGGGGGGTTTGTGGGGCTCTAAGGACCTCCCCCGTTAGGAGGAGTCATTGTTATGGTTTATGTTATGTTGTATTTATATTAATAAACGGCTGCTGTGGCCAATATATTCCAACAGGTGTCTGAGTCTTTTTGGGATGGTTGGGTATGTTGGTATATGGTGGGGGCGGAACAGGGGAGAACAGTTAGTTGTAGTAGGGGCGAGCAAAATATGACCAATACCCCCGTCATGTGCTTTGTCGACCACCATACGTCGGTATCATTTTGGTACCAGAAGCTGCTCCACAATTTCACTGTTGACTTTGGTAACCCGGTACACAAGATCACCATTCGAGGCAAAATGTGGAAATTTCTGGTCATCTTCTCGTTCCTGTGGTAAACCATTTATTATGGTAACATTTTCTCGAGCATTCAGGGGAGTGGGCTCTCTCAGTTGCTCGGTACCAAAGTTAACCCAAGACACTTCTAAATCCAACACATTTTGCCCAGAGGGGGAAGCTTCTTCTTCTTCCTCAGTAAAGACCTGCAAGGGAAAAATGTCATCATCCTCATCACCATTGGACTTTGCAGGTAACTCCACATTTTCCTTATGTAATTCCTTTGAACCATTCTTTTCAATGGGCAGTTCACTTAAATGACCATTTGATGGGGAAAGCACAGATTCTGCAGGAGTTTCTTCACTGGCTGCAAAAGTGTTTTTTCTCCCCCACAACTTCCAGAACAATGCAAAGTCACAGCCCAATATAACCTCATGCATCAGCCTTTTTACCACCCCGACTTTCATATGACACTGTTTCAGCCGGAGTCACAAACTTAACAAGGGCCATAGGGTAAGCTTTGGTGTCCCCGTGGATGCACAGCACACTTATGTGTTTGTCTGGCACATTTTATGTCACGGCTGAGGATGGGGAAAACCCTCAGCCGTGCGGTATCAGCAGATGGAGTCGCTGCAAGGCCAGGACAGAGAATTAGGGAGCTGGTCACCTCCTACACATCCCTAACTCTGACCCTGTCTCCTATCCGTATGAGCCAACCCTGAAGGTAGGAGGGCTCATACTTCGGAACCTGATATTCCTGCTCGCCCTCCGGGTGGCCCTGGACTAGGAGCAGGGTAAGACGACCCGTTCCTCCTAGACACGGAGGAACAGGAGTCTCACTGGCCAAGCTACATAGAAAGGGGGAACATAAACCACCAAACCATAAACTAACACCAGACATAACGTTTCTGACAACCAGGGTGGCCCTCACTGGCAGATGGTAAATAAGCAGGAGGATGTCTCCAGCAAGCATGGCTGAAGCACCCTCTCTGACTACTGCCTTCCACTGAGGCTTTATAGGGCCAAGTAGCCACACCCACAGTCAGACACACCCAGTGCACACACACACACAGGAAGGAGGTTAACCCTTCCAACACCAGGGAAGGGAAGACAACAACTGAAAGGGGAAGTGCACACAACACATATAACACCCCGTGCACACCGATAAAAGGCACACCTATAAAGAGAGGTTGCCAGGTGCAACCGCATGCACATTGCAGCAAGCTGCCTAGCACCAGCTCAGGCTGCTAAACTGCAAACTAACTACATGTTTCCAGCGGCAACCACAAGTGAGGCAACATACTAGCGGCCCTCACCTGTGGTTGAACAAGCAAACCAGACCGCAGGCAACAGCATGCGGATACAGGAGTCGCGACCATGACCATGGCCGTGACATTTTAGCTTTGAACTAAGTTGGCATGACCCAAAGTGACCAGAATCCAACAGTGTCTTGAGAGAAGTCATTCATCCCAATAAGTCATATCTATGGCTTAGTCTCTTGTCCCACTGAAGCCACACAAACTGGTTCTGCAAATGCAGCGACCAGGCCACAGGGGATAGTGAGTGTTATGGTGGTGTGCGGAATGGGGGTAGTAGTTGTAATCACAGTTAGCAGAGCCTCCCTGGGCCGGCGTGCAGTGAAGGTGAAGACAGCACTAAATCCTCCATTGCAGGGAACACCAGCCAGATGGAAGTTGAGGTGCCTTGATCTTATAGGTGTAAAGTGCTTTTGCGGCTGGGTCCCTATGTTCGTGACGCCAGCACCATAAGTTACGAATGTTGAGAGTAGTAGAAAGGATGAGGAGTCAGTTGTAATAAACAGTTGAATATTTACTGAATCAATGGTCTCAGGACAGTGGGTACAGTTCGTTTACACATCAAAGGTAATAATCCAGATATTAGTTGGACTGGTATTCCTTAATACAAGTCTGGCAATTGTCAGTTAGGGAGTTCTCTAGTACTTTAGCTTTACAGATGAAGAATAATTAGATTTACTTTAAGTCCACTTTCTATAGCACTCAGGTACTAAATATACTGTTTTCTACTTATCTTGAGCTATCCAATAAGGGCGTTTCTCCCTTGTGGCAGGCAAACTCTCTGTAACATTATTTGCAGGATGCTCTCCTGAAGTATTCAGGTTCACTATATCTCGGAAGGCTTCTAGTGAAGTAGGATAATTATGGACTTTAATCATCCAGTCGTGTCCAGGAACTTGGAAAGTTACTCTTGGTCACTTGTGCTTGTGAAGTCCCTTGGCTAGACTCAGCTCTAACCTTCACTAGACTTGCTTTATATTTAGATGTAGACTCACTGTCCAGTGCTAAGCTGCTGTAACTACTCTTAGTTTGTCCTCTCCAGGATTGATCAGGTCCCGGAGGAAAGAAATTGCTGCTACATCGTGGATAAAGCCTGTTTCTCTCCTCCATTAACCCTTAGAATACCAGCGCAGAAATGCGGGACAGAAATCCCAGCACAGTACAGGTACGGCGCGCTGATCGGGCGAGTGCAGGAGCTGGGCCCGCCAGAGGCAAGGGTTCGGCTGTCACTGATAGCCGGACCACTGCTGTATTTTTCACCGATGCCGGTGCATTTACCCTTGCACGGTCGCGTCAGTGTTGGCCGCGCAGGTGTCCTCACAGTGCCGGTGTCCATGGTGTCCGCGCTGCTGTCACGAGGACTCGATGGCAGGAAAGGCAGCCCGATGCCTTCCGGGAGAGCCTGTGAGATACAGCCCCCTGGATCTCACAGGCAAGCAGGCTGTACGCGTATTACAGTGGTAATACACTTACAGCCAATGCATTACAATACAGAAGTATGTAATGGAGACACTAAAACATGATTTTTTTTGTTTCAAAAATGCTTTTATTGTGTTAAATGTAAAAAATAATTAGGTATCGCCGCGTCCGTAAACAAACCTGCTCTATGAAAATACTGCATGACCTAACCCATCGTGTGAACACTGTAAAAAAAATTCAATAAAAACGGTGTCAAAAAAGCCATTTTTTGTTAACTTACATCACAAAAAGTGTAATACCAAGCGATCAAAAAGTCATATGCACCCCAAAATAGTGCCAATCAGTCATCTCATCCCCCAAAAAAGGAAGGGGGTAAATGGCCCGGTCTGGAAGTGGTTAAGGGGTGGTCCAGTACAATCCCTTTAATATTACACTTACTTGATATGAACTCTTTGTTTTACTATTTGATATCAGGTCCGATTAATACAAGATTAGAGGAATTTTACTGTCTATTTATTGCGATTAAATACGCCCAATGTGACGCCCCCATATACTTCTGTGTAGCTGAGATGAACGTTCTCAAACTCAGTCATTCCCAAGCAGAACCTCAGCCCTGGGGCGTTCACCAAATCCTTCACCTGCAGATCAGGCAAAGAGGAGGAAACTGATCAGGAAGAAGAAACCGGATTTCAAGTCTTCAACCCGCACCAGGGGAAGCACTGTCACGGTCATATTGTTGTTTGACCGTGACGCGGTTGCCGTGCAGACTGGTTGCCGGTGGCAACGTGTTGTTGTCGGTTTTGCGCGTGCACTTCCCCTTTAACCTGCTCCGGACCGCCGAACGCAGGATTGCGTCCTGGCGGCGGCAGGGTTATTCCTCCTGGACGTGCCGATGCGTCCTCTCGCGAGACGCGAGATTTAGAGCATAGCCGGCCCGCGCATGCGCAGTGCGGGCCGGGAACAGTTAGAGGAGAAGTTGGTCACCAGCCAATGATCGTCGCTGGCAGGTTGATGAATTTTAAAAAAATCGAATCAGAAGCCATCTAACACCTTATATTTATAAATATAATGTGTTAAATGGCTTCTGTGCTCCTCTGCTGGTTCCTTTTCGTCGGTTGGTCCCAGCAGAGGAGCAGACATCACTGTAAGTACATAAAACACTATGCATTTAGCCCCAGATCACCCCCCATCACCCCAATTAACCCTTAACCCCTTGATCACCCCTGTCAATCACTAGTGAAAGGGAAAAAAGTGATCAGTGTAAACTGTCACTTTTTTTCCCCACTAGTATTGACGGTTAGGTTTAGGATAGTTTAGGCCCCTTTGTTAGGTAGTTAGCGCCCACCGCACCGCAGTCACTGATTCGCTGATTAGCGTATCGCTAATCTGCATTGGTACTTTTATAGTATCTGTAAGTGATCAGAACTGATCACATTCAGATCTATAATAGTATTAGTGTCACCTTAGTTCGCCCTCCACCCAAAACGCAGTGTTTGCCAGACTTTTATCAATCGCAGCAGCCTCCGGTACTTCGCTAGCCTCCCATTTGTAAGACAGGCTTGCTTTTTTTCTTGGGTAGTCTCAGGGAATACCCCCTAAATTTAGTTGACCAAATGGCAAGGAAGGGGTAATCTTCTGAAGAGGCCTACAGGCTTCTGACCCAGTCGGATGAGGAATGGGAACCCTCATCTGACGAATCTAGCGGGTCAGAATATGAACCTGTAGAAAGCAGTGGTAGTCTGACCCAAAGTTCGGACGATGAGGTTGAGGTCCCTGATAGCACCAGGCGTACCTGGCCCCTTGTTGCTAGACCACAGGTTGCGCAGGATCCGCTTCAAGGGCAGCAAATTGGGGCTGGCGCTGTCGGATTACGTGGTGAGGCATACACCAGCAGCGCAGCCCATCCTGGACCTAGTACCAGCACTGCCGTTGAACATGGTGAAGTGGCGAGCACCAGAAGGGCAGTTGAAGCTGGTACGGTGGCAAGTGCATTAGTTCCCCCATCGCACCGCACAGACAGGCCCGTAGAGCCCCTAGAGTCCCTGAGGTGCTGGCAAACCCTGATTGGCAGCCCCCAACTTCAGCCGCACCAATAGTTCCCCCTTTCACCTCCCAGTCTGGAGTTCGGGTTGAGACAGATCGGATCGGCACTGGGGTTTTTTGAGCTGTTCTTGACTGCGGAGCTCTTGGACTTAGTCGTGGCAAAAACAAATCGGTATGCCACTCAATTTATAGCCGCCAACCCAGGAAGCTTTTATGCCCAGTTTTTCCGGTGGAAACCCGTCCAAGTTTCCGAATTTAAAACTTTTCTGGGCCTTCTCCTGAACATGGGTCTAACCAAAAAGCATGAATTGCGGTCATATTGGTTCACGAACCCAATTCATCACATGCCCATGTTCTCTGCTGCCATGTCCAGGACACGATTTGAGACCATTCTGCGTTTCCTGCACTTTAGTGACAACAGCACCTCTCGTCCCAGAGGCCACCCAGCTTTTGACCGGCTCCACAAAATTCGGCCCCTCATAGACCACTTTAACACCAAATTTGCAGATTTGTATACCCCTGAGCAAAACATCTGCATAGACGAGTCCCTGATACATTTTACCGGGCGCCTTGGCTTCAAACAATACATCCCAAGCAAGCGCGCCCGGTATGGGGTCAAATTGTATAAGCTCTGTGAAAGGGCCACAGGCTATACGCACAAATTTCGTGTCTATGAGGGTAAAGATCACACCCTGGAGCCGGTCGGTTGCCCTGACTACCTGGGGAGCAGTGGGAAGACAGTCTGGGACTTGGTGTCACCCTTATTTGGCAAGGGGTACCACCTTTATGTGGACAATTTCTACACAAGTGTGCCCCTCTTCAGGCATTTGTTCCTAGAACAGATTGGCTGCTGTGGCACCGCGCGACCTAGTCGCCGGGGCTTCCCCCAACGGCTCGTTACCACCCGTCTTGCAAGGGGGGAGAGGGCTGCCTTGTGTAACGAATAACTGCTCGCGGTGAAATGGAGAGACAAGCGTGACGTTTACATGCTCTCCTCCATTCACGCAGACACGACAATACAAATAGAACGGGCAACCAGTGTCATTGAAAAGCCCCTCTCGGTCCACGACTATAATGCGCTCATGGGAGGGGTGGACTTCAATGACCAGATGTTGGCTCCTTATTTAGTTTCCCGACGCACCAGACGCTGTCACGGCCATGCCCATGACCGTGACTTCTTTACCGCATGCAGTTGCCTACGGTTTTGTATGGGTGTTCAACCACGGGTGAGGGCCGCTTGTGAGTGGCCTCACTTGTGGTTGCCGCGGGCAACTAGTGTTGTATTTAGCAGCAGAGCAGCCTGAGCGTCGCTAGGCAGCTTGCTGCTCTGGCATGCGGTCTCACCTGATTTTCTTTATGTTAGGTGTGTGTGTTGTGTGCACGGTGTATTATGTATTGTGTGCACTTCTCCTTTATGTGTCTTTCCCTTCTGTGGTACTGGAAGGGTTAACTTACTTCCCAGTGTGTGTGATGTCACTGGGTGTGTCCAACCCTTGGTGTGGCCACTTGGGCCTATATAGACCCTCTCTTTAGCAGGGCTCAGTAGGTTGCTTCAGTCTTGCTAGCTGGAGCAGCCTCCTGTGTTTTCTATCCGCCTGTGAGAGCCACCACTGTGGTCATAAGTTTAAGTTTAGCTAAGTCTGTGTGATGTTCGGTTTATGTTTTCCTGTATTATTCAGTGCTGCCTTGTATCTGGGTTCCGGTGTGTGGATGAGTTTGTGCTGAGTTCTGTTTGCTATTTGTGGACTTTAGCTTTCCTGCACACGGATCCAGTCAGCAGGGCTGTGGCAGGTGGCTGGAACTAGTGCACCACCTGCCATATACATAGGCTTGCATTTGTTCCCCTTTTCCCAACAGCTTGGCCAGTGAGACTCCTGCTCCTCCGTGCCTAGGAGGAGTAGGTCGTCTTACCCTGACTCCTAGCGCAGGGACCGGACGGAGGGTGAGTTAGGGATCCGAGGTTCCTGCGCATGGGTCCTCCTACCTTTAAGGTCGGCCCATGCAGTTAGGAGTTAGGGTCAGGGTAGGGACGCTGTTAGTAGGTGACCTGCTCCCTATCCTGTTCTCCTGGCTGAGCAGCCATAACATCACCTGGCATCGCACGGCTGAGGATTTCCCCCATCCTCAGCCGTGACAGTATGACCACAGAGGCTTCTAGCGTGGCGTTCCCTCGAAAGAGGGTAAAGCATGCACCGCTATCTGCGGATGGGGTGCATGCACGTTCTCCGGAGGGAGAGCGTTATGGGGATTTCACCATTTACAGCGCGGTGAGTGGCATTCCCCGCCATTCCTTGCTCACCGTTGTCCGTGTTGGTGTCCCTTTTGTTTGTCTTTCCCCTCCCCCCCTCCTCCCATTGTTTCTTATGCCTCACCAACTTTCCCCTTTTGTTGTTGGGAGGGGCTTTGAGGGGTGGGAGTATGCTTCCCTCGAAAGAGGGTGAAGCATGTACCGCCGTCTGCGGAAGGGGTACATGCGCGCTCTTCGGAGGGAGAGCGTTCTGGGGGTTTCGCCTCTGACGGCGCGGTGAGTGGCGTTCCCCGCCATTCCTTCACCGTTGCCTCGTTTGGCGTCCCCCTAATTTTATATTGCACCGTGGTGTTTGTTTGGTGTGCGGGTGCACACCTTCGAAAGAGGGTGCAGCATGCAGTGCCATCTGCTCGTGGCCTGCATGCGCGTTCTCCGGAGGGAGAACGTCCCGGGGGGATCACCGTTTACGGCACGGATGGTGGCTTATTCCCCGCCACTGTACCGTCCGTGTTGGTGATCCCTCATCCCTCTCCATGTTCCCATCTCTGGTCGTTTGCTGGCAGCACTCCGTAAGTGGTCCGGCTGCGTGCTGGTTTGGAGGGTCTGCTGGCAGCGACTGGAGTGGGGACGTGAGTGGAGAGTCCCCTCGTCCACTCTCTGTGGTTCCATTCCCTTGTCGCTGGTGTGGGCTGCAGGCCTCGTCGGACTGGCTAGTGTGAGCTGGGAGAGGATGCAGCTGACAGTGACCTCCTGGGAACCATGTCCTGAGAGTGGACGTCTCCTTCTCCCATCCCCTTGTGTGAGTTCCTCACCAGTTTCTTTTTTTTTGGTGGGGGGGCTTTGAGAGGTGGGAGTGTCACGGCCATGCCCATGACCGTGACTTCTTTACCGCATGCAGTTGCCTACGGTTTTGTATGGGTGTTCAACCACGGGTGAGGGCCGCTTGTGAGTGGCCTCACTTGTGGTTGCCGCGGGCAACTAGTGTTGTATTTAGCAGCAGAGCAGCCTGAGCGTCGCTAGGCAGCTTGCTGCTCTGGCATGCGGTCTCACCTGATTTTCTTTGTTAGGTGTGTGTGTTGTGTGCACGGTGTATTATGTATTGTGTGCACTTCTCCTTTGTGTCTTTCCCTTCTGTGGTACTGGAATGGTTAACTCCCTTCACAGTGTGTGTGTGATGTCACTGGGTGTGTCCAACCCTTGGGTGTGGCCACTTGGGCCTATATAGACCCTCTCTTTAGCAGGGCTCAGTAGGTTGCTTCAGTCTTGCTAGCTGGAGCAGCCTCCTGTGTTTTCTATCCTCCTGTGAGAGCCACCACTGTGGTCATAAGTTTAAGTTTAGCTAAGTCTGTGTGATGTTCGGTTTATGTTTTCCTGTATTATTCAGTGCTGCCATGTATCTGGGTTCCGGTGTGTGGATGAGTTTGTGCTGAGTTCTGTTTGCTATTTGTGGACTTCAGCTTTCCTGCACACGGATCCAGTCAGCAGGGCTGTGGCAGGTGGCTGGAACTAGTGCAGCACCTGTCATATACATAGGCTTGCATTTGTTCCCCTTTTCCCAACAGCTTGGCCAGTGAGACTCCTGCTCCTCCGTGCCTAGGAGGAGTAGGTCGTCTTACCCTGACTCCTAGCGCAGGGACCGGACGGAGGGTGAGTTAGGGATCCGAGGTTCCTGCACATGGGTCCTCCTACCTTTAAGGTCGGCCCATGCAGTTAGGAGTTAGGGTCAGGGTAGGGACGCTGTTAGGAGGTGACCTGCTCCCTATCCTGTTCTCCTGGCTGAGCAGCCATAACATCACCTGGCATCGCACGGCTGAGGATTTCCCTCATCCTCAGCCGTGATAGACGCTGGTATAAGAAGGTGTCTGTATATTTGATTCAATTGGCGATGTACAATAGTTTTGTTCTCTACTGTAAGGCTGGGAGAACACGATCCTTCCTCAAATTTCAGGAAGAGATCATCGAGAACCTCCTGTATCCAGGAGGTTCTGTGGCCCCATCCACCAGTGTAGTGAGCCGTCTACACGAGCGACATTTCCCCAATGTCGTTGCTAGTACCTCAAACCAAGCGCCACCCCGAAAAAAATGTCGTGTCTGTAGCTGGACTGCCCTGACCACCCTGCCCTATGCTTAGGGGACTGTTTCCGCAAGTACCACACACAGGTACACTTAGCATAGGGATTACGTTACACAGGACAGGCACACAGGGCTGTTAGGGCCCTTACACTCACAGCTGCTGCAAACCTCTCCTTTCACCGGGGACAAAGTGCATAATGTACTTCGCCACATCTCTGGGCGATTTGCGCTTTGCACATTGTCCCATGGGGAAGGAGAGGTTTGTCCTATAAAAGGTAAAAAAAAAAAAAAAAACACAGGTAAGCAAAAAAGTTAATGTTCTGTTCCAAAAGTTCAATAAAGTTTATAAAAGTTAATGTTCTGTTCAAATGTTATATAAAGTTAATGTTAATAAATTTATTGCGTTGCGGCCTGTTTTTTCTTTTTTTTTTTTACCTTCTAGGTGGACCAACCGATCGACTAGCTGCTGCAGTGCATTCTGACAGAAGCATTGTGCTGCTGTCAGATTACACAAAAGTCGGTGTATGCGGCGCTGCAAGACGAGATTTCTCCTCTGCAGTAAAAAAGATACGTTTGCCGAGGCTTATGAGCTTTGGCAAACATTTTTTATTAAAAAAAATAAAAAATCCTGGCAATGATTTATTCATCCACATCTATTGATGTGAATGGAGAAATCGGGTTTGCCAGGGCATACCGGCTAAGTGGGTTTGGATGTTGGGCGGAGCTCCTATGTCCTGGCAGACGCCTTTCCCCTCCTTTTTTTTTTTTGCACATTTTTTGGCAGAGATTTTTTCATCCACTTTGATCGATGCGAATGAAGAAATCTGTGCCGTTCATTTTTTCTTTCAGCCCAGAGGCTGAAGGGAAAAATTATAATCTCATTACCCGTATGCTCAATATAAGGAGAATAGCAGAAACTCCTAATGCTGGCCATACATGTAATGATTGCGGAGACCCTCAAATGCCAGGGCAGTACAAACACCCCACAAATGACCCCATTTTGGAAAGAAGACACCCCAAAGTATTCGCCGAGGGGCATATTGAGTCCATGAAAGATTGAACTTTTTGTCCCAAGTTAGCGGAAAGGGAGACTTTGTGCGAAAAAAAAAAAAATATCAATTTCCGCTAACTTGTGCAAAAAAAAAAATCTTTCATGAACTCACCATGCCCCTCACGGAATACCTTGGGGTGTCTTCTTTATAAAATGGAGTCACATGTGGGGTATGTATACTGCCCTGGCATTTTAGGGGCCCTAAAGCGTGAGTAGAAGTCTGGAATCCAAATGTCTAAAAATGCCCTCCTAAAAGGTGCTCTTTAGAATTTTGGCCCCTTTGCGCACCTAGGCTGCAAAAAAGTGTCACACATGTGGTATCGCCGTACTCAGGAGAAGTTGGGCAATGTGTTTTGGGGTGTCTTTTTACATATACCCATGCTGGGTGAGAGAAATATCTCTCTAAAATGACAACTTTGTATAAAAAAAATTTTTAGAGATATTTCTCTCACCCATCATGGGTATATGTAAAAAGACACCCCAAAACACATTGCCCTAATTCTTCTGAGTACGGCGATACCAGATGTGTGACACTTTTTTGCAGCCTAGGTGCGCAGCCTAGGTGCGCAAAGGGGCCCAAATTCAAAAGAGTATCTTTCCGATTTCACAGGGCATTTTTTACGCATTTGGATTCCAAACTACTTCTCACGCTTTAGGGCCCCTAAAATGCCCAGACAGTAGAAACACCCCACAAATGACCCCATTTTGGAAAGTAGACACCGTAAGGTATTCGCTGATGGGCATAGTGAGTTCATGGAAGTTTTTATTTTTTGTCACAAGTTAGTGGAATATGAGACTTTGTAAGGAAAAAAAAATAATATAAAATAAATATATCATTTTCCGCTAACTTGTGACAAAAAAGAAAAACTTCCATGAACGCACTATGCCTATCAGCGAATACCTTAGGGTGTCTACTTTCCGAAATGGGGTCATTTGTGGGGTGTTTCTACTGTCTGGGCATTGTAGAACCTCAGGAAACATGACAGGTGCTCAGAAAGTCAGAGCTGCTTTAAAATGCGGAAATTCACATTTTTGTACCATAGATTGTAAAAGCTATAACTTTTGCACAAACCAATAAATATACACTTATTGCATTTTTTTCATCAAAGACATGTAGAACAATAATTTTAGAGACAAATTTATATAGAAATGTAGTTTTATTTGAAAAATTTTACAACTGAAAGTGAAAAATGTAATTTCTTTGCAAAAATTTCGGTCAATTTCGATTAATAACAAAAAATGTCAGCAGCAATGAAATACCAC
Source organism: Bufo bufo (assembly GCF_905171765.1). NCBI lineage: Eukaryota > Metazoa > Chordata > Amphibia > Anura > Bufonidae > Bufo > Bufo bufo. The sequence continues at coordinate 9,174 of NW_024400717.1, read as the reverse complement.
CAAATGAAAGCTCTATTAGTGAGAAGAAGAGGAGGTAAAATTCATTTGGGTGGTAAGTTGTATGACCGAGCAATAAACCGTGAAAGTAGTGTAGCGCAGAATTGTAAAAAGTGGTCTGGTCATTTAGGGGGTTTAAGCTAGGGGGGCTGAGGTGGTTAAGGAGTGTCTCCCTGCGGTTTGGTGAGCGAGGGGTATATCATCTAGCTAGTGGGGATTTAGGTGTGTCCTGGGTGTGGCCATGATGTGGATATTACCTGTGGCTTCCAAGCTGGAGGCAGTGGCACTCCAGCCTTGTTTGGTGATGGAGCTCTGCTCCTTTCCTGGGTGATTCTACCCAGTCCTTGAGGGCCACCTTGTTGGACATAAATTGTCACGGTGGGTGTGGGGGAAACCCCCCACCGTACAATGTAAAAGGATAATTGGATAGCTGCAAGGCCAAGGAGCCAGGAAAAGGGAAGCAGGTCACCTCCTATAGCGTCCCTAATCCTCTCCCTAACTCCTCACCGTATGAGCGGACCCCGATGGTAGGACGGCTCATACCCTGGAAACCTGGGACCCTGAGTCGCCCTGATAATCTCTCACATAGGAGCAGGGGAGAAACGTCCTGTTCATCCAAGACACGGAAGAACAGGAGTCTCCAAAGACCAAGTAGCAGGGAAAAGGAGAGACCATATACAGCAAGAGGATCGGCAGGTAAGAACACAAGACAACACACTTACCTGCTGAAGTCTCCACGACTGGAACCCGTGCATATGTACAGGAGCCCTAACACCAAACAGGACACCGTACCAGCAACTCACACAGGTATCCAGCACACCAGACTCCGCCAGGACCCCCATGCCACAAGGTGCATGGCAGCCCAGGCAGCGCTGCATACAAGCTAGTGGTTCACCCCTCCAGGAAACCAACCCCCTTCCGGAGGACACACAGGGAAGACATCTTACATACATGCAGGGACAAACATCAACAACAGCCCAGACATGTAACGACAATCAAGATGTACAAAACACCCTGAACATCAACCCACACCTAACATACAACAAGTGAGGTAGGGTATAAGGAGCATACAAAAGGAAGACAATTTATGTCCAACAAGGTGGCCCTCAAGGACTGGGCAGAATCACCCAGGAAAGGAGCAGAGCTCCATCACCAAACAAGGCTGGAGTACTACTGCCCCCAGCCAGGAAGCCACAGGTAATATCCACAACAATATGACAGTGAGAAACACTTCCTACATGAATGACTGCTGCATACAGCGACCACAGTGTCTTTATTACAGAGAATGCCGCTCTTCATCTGATGTAAACAGGTAGAAAATGATGTGCTGATGGCTCCATACTATAGCTAACACAGAGCTCTAAATCTGATGCGTAGACATAAAGGATTCAAATCTCTCCACCTGCAGTCACCACTAGAGGGAGCTCACTACAGACTGTTACACATTGATTTCTATAATAAAACAGCATTCAGTAACCTCCTGAGCTCCCTCTAGTGGTGACTGCAGTGACTCCAAAATGTATCACTTTCCTCTATGCAGTGGCGTAACTAGAGTTCTATGGGCCCCAGGGCAAACTTTGAATTGGGGCCCCCCACCCCAAGCCTCCGTGCACCCAAGCCTCCGCCCACTCCCGGTATGAAAGTGTTGTAGTCGAATATTAAATAGAAGGAGATAGGGGTTTTAATTTTTTTTTTTACGGTACCATATAAAATATAGAAAAAAATGTTAAAGTATTCCAGAACAAAGATTCCCCACATAAGGCATAAACCTTCTTGACCCATATCTTGGTAAATCACGTACAATTAAAAAAGATAAATATAATACATTTTTTACTTACTGAAATTTGATTGTGAATAAGTAAGAGTCGTGCTTCTTAACCAGAACAGAAATCCAAATGAATCATCAAAATTAACGAGCCAGGTCCAACGAGGAGGCATCAAGTAGAAAGGAACCAATTTGTTCTCACTGTAGGAAAGGAGATGGTAGCATTTAGTAAGTGGCATAATTGGGCGGTAATAATAATGTCTGAAATCAGGGTGCGGGTGGGGCGGATCATGGATGGATCATCAGTGGACAGCAATAATTTATTACCATCCACTGATGGTCCATCCATCCATCCGCCCCACCCCGGCCCTGATTTCAGACAATAATAATGTCTAAATTCAGGGGGTGGGGCGGATGGATGGATGGATGGATGATCAGTGGACGGAAATGATGTCTGAAATCAGGGTGTGGGTGGGGCAGATGGATGGGAATCATTACATTACTAATACTACCTACCAGTCTATAGACCAGTCCAGGCAGATGGTCCTGGAGTACTTCTGCTGCAACGCCCAGCGCTCGCCCTTGATGCTTCGTGTCTGGTGACTTGGTTGGTCGGTTGGTCGGTCGGCCGGTCTCTCTCTGTCTCTCACTCAGTCTCTCTTCCTCGCGGAGTCGCGCCCTCTAATCTGCGCTGGCTGACGCTGGGGGCGCTTTTAATCTGCTGTGACGGGCTCTTGCTGCGCCTGCGCGCCTAGAGTCTACTCTCGTGACGTCAGACTCTCATCTCGCAGGAGCGGAGGGACGGGTCACGCGGCCGCTTCCAGACCAGCGGTTGATGAGGTGAGAGGAGGGCCCGGCGGGCGCGTCCTAGCTGCCTGGTCATGTGGGCGTATTGTGGGCGTGTGTGTAGCTTTGGGAGGGCCCGGCGGAGGAGCGGCAGCAGGAGTGAGGCGGGAGCGGTGGACTGCCCACAGTGAGGGCACGGTGTCAGATTTGTCATCTGCGACAGTGCACAGATTAGTTAACTCGCAGGGCCCGCCCGCACTTGCGGCCTGCAGCGGGTCCCCTCCCCCCGGGCCCGATCGCAGTCGCACTCTCTGCGACCGTGATCGTTATGCCCCTGCCTGTATGTCTATGGAGCAGATTTGCAGCTCTGACCACAATGAAAATTAATGAGCACAGATGAGTGAACCTAAAAACGATGAAGTTTAACATTTAAGGAATGTTCCTATTTTACATAAAATTCTGAAATCTCTCTCCTGTCCTGACAGTTTGTTACAATGTATCAGTGCAAGTGAAATGTATCATTCTGGAGACTTTAGCTCAGAGAGGATTTTCTAGACTGGATACAACTGTAATGTCAGCTGTGAGAAGTATTGATATGTAAAGGTTTAGTTTTCAGGGACTGTTTCTGCTACGACTACATCAGGACTACATGACAATAGGATAAATCAGGTGGAAGGAGCCTGCGGTCAGGAAATTCAGCAGGCACAATGCCCGGTAGAGCTAGCTCCGCTGAATGTAATGATAGCTTTCACTTAGCGACCCCTTGCTTCATTCTGGAGATGAAGTACTTTGAATCCATATGCTAATGAGCAGTTAAGTGCACCGAGGGCGGGCCCAAGTCACGCTGCACCATTGCTCCTCTGGCTTCCTTTGCCAGCCTTCTCTCTCTATCTTGATTGACAGGGCCAAGTGAAAGGATCAGGTATGAACCTGGCTTTGTCAATCAGGAAGTAAGGAGTCCTTCCTCATCTCCAGTGCGTCAGGTTGCCCAGGAAACCCGGCATGTGCCCATGACGTCAAACTGCCAGATTATTTAAAGCCACCTCTGGTGGTTGGACGCTGCCTGTTTATTCAGTCTTGTCCCCGGCGTCTCCACCTTCCTGTTCCTTTCTGTTTGCGATATTTAGTAAAGTCATGGCTGTTACTTAAAGTTACTTAGCTCCACTATCCGCTTCTATTGTGCAACTACTTGAGCTCTGCTACATCACCATACATACAGTGTGAAAGTAGCTCAGCTGTGCTATACCACAAGTCACAGTGCAAGAACTTGAAGGGGTTGTCCAGTCTTTTACTACTGATGACCTATCCTCCAGATAGGTGATTAATGTGAGATCTCTGCAGGGTCCGACACCCAGCACCAGGGCCGCTGATAGGCCAGTACAGCTGGCCCAGTTGTACCGGGCCCGGCTGGCAGGGGGGCCCGGGCAGCCTCGACATAACCAATTAATGTTTTAAAAAAAAAAAAAAAAAAACCTCCACAGCCCTGACCGCTAGTCAAACGCCGTCGTACCCCCCCCCCCCGCTTTCTACCTTTTTTTTTTTTTTTAAATCGCCGCTTAGTACCTGCCTGCTTGCTCCGTTTGTATGCGGCAGCAGGTAGGGACTATTTCCTCTGTTTCGGGCGCGGAAGAGTATCTCTTCTCTTCTCTCTCCCGCGCCCGCTCCTCTGCTCTGCTCAGTCTGCTCTGCAGAATCAAGTCCCGGCCAGCTTGTCCTTCCCTGGCGCCGCGGAGTGATTCTTCTCCCTCCGCGGCGCCAGGGAAGAGAGTGAGAGAAGGAAAAGCACCACTTGCAGGCAGTGAAGAAAGGAAAAAAAATAAAAAATTTGTGACACTCCAGGCAGCGAATCCAGGAATCCAGGGAGGCAGACAGCACAGCAGCCAGCGCTACTACTACAGTCTATCTACAGTGAAGGAGGAAGTGACTCTGTCCTGGGGCCAGGAATCAGTATAACAGGTATGAATGTACTTGTTTGGGGGGGGGGGGGGGGTGTCAAGATCTACTGTCTGCAGGCTCACTCTAATTATTATTTCAGGCCTGGCTACCCCACTGTAGTTGAGTTGTCTACAGTAAACTATCTTTAACGAGACCTGGCTTGTTGTTTTTTTTCCACCTTTATCATTTGTTTAAAGGGTTTCTATCACTTCGTTTCACCTATTTAGCTTTCAGACACTAGCGATCCGCTAGTGTCTGCTTTATCTAACCATCCTAATATAACTGTTTATTGGGCAGCCGTTTAGCTAAAAAATAACTTATATAGATATGCAAATGAGCCTCTAGGTGCTATGGGGGCGTGATTAGCACCTAGAGGCTCCGTCTACCTTAACAAACTGCCGCCGCCCAGCGCGTCCCTCCAGCCCGCCCATCTCCTCCGGAATGCGATGCTCCTCGTATTCGGCGCATGCGCAGTGAATGTCTGATCGCTTCCCTGCTCAGACATCTCCACTGCGCCTGCGCCGATGACGTCATAGTGCTCCGAGGAACAGGCGCAGTGGAGATGTCTGAGCAGGGAAGCGATCAGACATTCACTGCGCATGCGCCGAATACGAGGAGCATCGCATTCCGGAGGAGATGGGCGGGCTGGAGGGACGCGCTGGGCGGCGGCAGTTTGTTAAGGTAGACGGAGCCTCTAGGTGCTAATCACGCCCCCATAGCACCTAGAGGCTCATTTGCATATCTATATAAGTTATTTTTTTAGCTAAACGGCTGCCCAATAAACAGTTATATTAGGATGGTTAGATAAAGCAGACACTAGCGGATCGCTAGTGTCTGAAAGCTAAATAGGTGAAACGAAGTGATAGAAACCCTTTAATCTTCCTAATTTTTTCAAAATACCACTTCATTTATTCATTAATGTTTTTTTATTACATATTGATATTAAAGAGGTCTGTTCTCATCTGAAAACAGTATTTATTTTGGATAATAAAACTTATAACTGGCTGGAGAAAAATAAATATCACTTGTAGACAAATCTGCATGTTGTTTCAAGGCGGCGTCTGGGGAGGGGCCAAGGGCGGGGCCAGGGGTGTGGCTGAAGGGGGCCCATGATTTCTATCAGCGGCCCTGCCCAGCACCCCCGCTAACCAGCTGTATGAGGAAACGGCGCACGTGGCGTCTCCCTTCTCTTTTCCTGTCCGCTACTGCGGTCTTTGTCATAGACAGCAGCAGCGAAGAAGGGGGGGGGATTTGTACCCCCGACCCCAGCGCTGCAACTGCACTGACCTTATAGCGAGCAAAGCTCTTGATAAAAAAAAAGGGAAGGTGGATTGACCTCGTCCACACTGACCTCGTCACAAGGAGACCACCAGCTAACATCATGTGCGTTACCTGACACCGTCAACCCTGGGGTTAGCCGATGATCATTCAACCCCTAGGTCGAGGTTGATAGGACCTTAGGGGTTGTCACAATCTGGCCACCCAAGGGCGTCACATGTGCGTTACCTGACCTAGTCAACTCTAGGTCAACCCCCCATCGTCCTTGATTGATCATCCAACCCCTGGAGGTTGTTACAATCAGGCCGGCTTTGGGGGCGTCACAGTTAGCTGGTGGTCCCCTTGTAATCCCACCTTCCCAAGGAGCCTAGTCAGCCGGGTCTCTAGGTGCCTTTTGTGGCAGAGACTTTTAACTTAGGGAGAAATGTGAATTGTACGACAAAAAGTGCCAATAAACTGAGTAAGCCGCGCTGAAAAACCCTATTGTTTTAGAAGTTCAAGTTGTGATCAATATTGGGGAGATTTTGGTTAAAAAGAGGTTGCTTGTGCTCCATTTGCCACAGCTTATTTGCATATAGCTCCAACTCATTTGCATATGGAATGCGCTCTGATTGGCTGACACTGTAGCCTATAGGTTAGTGCAGCACCTCCCATGTGGAGCTCTGTTATGGTCGTCTCCATGCAGCCATAGACTCCTCTAATCCTCCAGGTTTTCCCAATGTAACTATTAACGGGTGATATATTAAAATGGGTTTTATTACATATTAATCAGCTTTATCTGACAATAGAACATAATTACAAAAATATGTATGAATGGTTGTCAGGAAATATTTCCTTAATCTGGCCATGTTAACTGCTTCCTCTCCAGTGTCTTGAATTTGCAGTCAGTCCGTAAAAACCGAGTGTTTAATTATTTTTGTCTATAGCGTCCGGCAGAAAACAACGCTGTCCGTAAAATCTGTGCCCAATGTCTGAGGTCTGCACTGCGCATGCGTGCACAGTGCAGGGAGATGGTACCTGATAAGAGGAGACAGACGTCATGAAGAGGAGTCCACTGGCCACCAATGACAGCGCGGCTTCTTTCTCAGTTTCCTGTCTTCTTTTGTGGCAGAGGGGGCTGCACACAACTGACTAAAGACGTCTGCCCGTGATGGTCTGGGCCAAACGGAGAAGAAAAGGAAAGTGAAGAACTGAAATCGTGTAGACGTCACCTGTAAGTGACTGGATCTGCCCCTGCCTGCTCCTTTTAAATGTGTTTTAATCTATTTTTTAGTAAGTAGGGTCACTTTTGCTTGCTCAGCCTAGGGCGCCAAACTACCTCATCCTGGCCCTGCTACTGGAGGGGCTCTATAGGGGACCATTTAAACTACTGGGGGAACTATACAGGACCATTTAAACTACTGCCGGGGGCCGTTTAAGCTTCACTGGCCACTATAGGGGAGCATTTAGATTATTGGGTGCACTATATGGGAGCATTATAGAGGGGTCTTATTACTTCTGGGATGCACTATGGGGGTCTTTATCACTACTGTAGAAACTGAGGGCAATTTTACTGCTGGGTCACTATAAGGGAATTTATTACTACTGGAGGCACCATGAGAAACATTATTTCCATTATGAGGCATTATTACTACTACCGGAGGTACTTTTGTGGGTGTTATTATTGTTTGCCATAATATGGAGGGCACTACTGCTAACAGGGGTACTTGCATTATCACTGTTACTAATGAGGGCACTCTGGGAGGGAATTATTAGTATTATTGGGACTTTGGGGAGCACTGTTAGTATGGGGGCACTATCTGTATGGCACTGTTATTTCTGCAGTATAGTATTTGGGGGCATTAGGGAGCACAGCGGGCACAGTACTGTGGGTAGGAGCAGGATGACACTGTTGGGACACCAGGAGGGGGAGGATGATAGAGAAGTGAGGAACCTAAGAAGCCTGTGTGGTAAACTCTGCAGAGAGAAGATGTGGCTTAAAGAAGTCATCATGGCGTTCGGGGCACTCAGATTACAGCGGCGGGGATGGAACATCTGAGAATTGGGGATTTTTATTTCATATGCTGCTGCCATATTTTTTTTTTAACTACTGTCCAACCACTTTAGTTCTGGAGATGTTTGTCATTCAAAGGCATTCTTTATAAGACATTGTGAGGGCGTGGAATAGGGGGCGTCATCTCTAAAAAGGGGGCGGGGAATATGTCCGGGAACATTTTAGGCTGCTCGTGATTTTTGGATAATTTGTCCCAAAAAACTTAAAAGGAAGGCTGACAACCTTGCAGAGAGGATTACTTACCAGTCTGGTCCAGCAGCAGTCAGACCAGGGAGGAGTTTGGGGCGGTGACTCACAGCCGGCACCTCCACTGTTTATACTGCCCACATACAACGCTCCCCCTGTCTATGTTCCCCTCCCCCAACCTAAGAAATCATCTACCAGAAGAAGGATTACACACATCAGATCAGACGGACAACGCACAGAATTTCTGGTTTTTATTCTGTATAATACAATCTATGATTCCGCACATTCGTCGCTGTAGAATAAATATTAATTTCCCTTCCTCAGCCGAGTAATCAAAAGACCCGTGAAATCATACAAAACACGAATTAAAAAGCGAAGCAGGGGCGATGAGGAATTCCAACCCTGAGGTCCGGTAGGGCTTTCCGGATGTAGACACTGCAGGGATCTGTACTCGCAGTGCGGATGGCAACGACTGATTTTCACGGAGACGGCGGTTTCAAAGTCCAAACGGTGCTTTATTTGGTCACTTCAGCATAACAGAGCAGCATCCAAGTTATAGCGTCCCTCAGAGCGGTGAATAGCACCAGCATAACATCACATAAAGCATAATAAATCCCTGCCCGACCTAATACACAGGCGGTTCCTGTCTCTCCTATAGAGTCCTGTTCACACCAGGGAAGATCAGGCTTCACTCAGCCTCACGGTCAGTCAGTCACCAAGCTCTACCCACACAGGTCAGCTCTCCAGGCTTCATTCCCCAGACTGACATTCTGAGGTCTGCTTTATGTCCCCAGTGATGATCCCTACAGGCCTCACCTGGGATCACCTCGAGCTAGGGGAAAACCTGTAATGGAGGGGGGTGGACTGGGAAATGCCTCTACCAATCCTATCTCCCAGTCCAAAGAAATCCAACCCATCTAAACTTAAAGAAACATCTCCAGCAGACTATGCTCCACTCCAGAGGGGCTATCCCAGTATGTGGTGATGCCACATGGAGCCCCTGCTACGTTCCAGAGGTTGATGGACCTAATCTTGAGACCACATTGTGACTACGCTGCCACTTACCTACACGATGTGGTCATTTGGAAAAGTCACCTCTGTAAGGTACAGGCCGTGATAGACTCTGATAGTGATGCGGGCCTGACCATAAACCCTGAGAAGTGAGCAGAGGGTC